>NC_091352.1:21435215-21687715 GCF_038502225.1 Cherax quadricarinatus | reverse complement strand
TTGCAACACGCTCACTCTGGGTTATCAACAATGATAGGGGTTTGCAACACGCTCACTCTGGGTTATTAACAATGATAGGGGTTTGCAACACGCTCACTCTGGGTTATCAACAATGATAGGGGTTTGCAACACGCTCACTCTGGGTTATCACGAACAGTGTCCAGAATATCTTGCTGTCAATTTTGTCAAGGTTGGAAACCAAAGCAATCATAGTACTAGGGGGAGAGAGCACAACTTTGTAGTACCCACAGTCAGTGGCCAGGCGTCAAACACCTTTTATTGTACAGCAATAAAGAAATGGAACAGACTACCCGCACATGTCAAAGCCAGTCATAGCATGAACCAGTTCAAGAAGACTGCCAAAAAGTGTCTGATGAATGAAGCTACAGAAAGGGAGGGGAATGATTTTCTATTTTTTAGCTAAAATACGTGTAAATTTTACCTTATTCCTAGTAATGACCCTCGTATTGTAGATAGTCTTAATGACCCTCGTGTAGTAGATAGTCTTTTTAGTATGATAATAAGATGTTATCTTCATTGTAGAATAATAAGAAAATATTATAACCTTTATATTATAATAAGGTAAAAGGACCACAATGGAAATAAGTCACTCTGTCTGACTTTTTTGGGTTATCCTAGGTTCTCTACACATATGCTGCTATGTATGATAATTCTATGTAGCTGTATTTGTGTATACCTGAATAAATTTACTTACTTACTTACTTATAGGGGTTTGCAACACGCTCAGATTTGGTGTTTCATCTCCATAGAGTTTTATAGAAACAAAAACTTGAGTAACTCAGGAATAAGTTATTGACATTTGTTGAAATGATTTTCAAAGAGTAATAATAGGAGTGTCATGATTTTTTCAGACAATATTGATGAATGATGGTTCCATGTAATTACAACGTTGTTTTGCAATATGCTTTACCATTTTGTTTTTATTGACTCTTATTGTCACAAAAAAAATGCCGAAAAACAACAACACAAATTTCAAAAAAAAATTATAATGCAATCTATTGACATTTCTCGCAAAAAATTTGAAGGCTAGATAATCTAACTCTTTATCTTTCATCTGATGTTGACTAGAACATTGTACAACTTACCAATTTTGTAGAAATAAGAGGGATTTATGATAAATACAGTGTTTCAATATCTTGCAACTTTGCAACAAGAAGTCCATGCATATACATGTGTATATGATGCAAACTGCTCCTTCACAACAGCATAAAGTTACACTTGAAATTGGACTTCAATTTTAAAATCTCTAAATCTTAGGGCCTAGGGGCCTTGATGTGCAGGGCAATGAACAAGCGGATGCTGCTGCGCGGTGAGAGGTGCTGATCTCCCGGCTTCTTATTGAGGTCTTCCGTTCAGAGATTATTTTCCAGTCATCTCGGCTCATCTTTGCAGCCGTTGGCAACAACGGTGGTCGGGCATGCACCATAAATTGCATTCTATTAAACTGCTTTTAGGTTTGTGGCTATCCTCTTACCACCGCTGCCGTACTCAGGAGACTGCGCTCTCCCGGCTCCGCACTGGTCATACTCGCCTTACCCATGGGTATGTCATGGAACGACACACTATTCCTCTCTTTGAGGTTTGTCGGATCTCTTTTTCGGTTCTTCACTTTGTCAATTACCTGGTTTACCAGCAGATCGCAAGATTTACCTCCAACGACGCCGCCGGCCTACCAATCTTACCTTATCTTCCCTTCTTGCAGACGGCCCTGCCTTTGTTGGTTTAGCGCTTTCTTTGATTATAATATAACTACGATTAGCCAGTCCAGATATTTGTTGAGAATCGGTGTTCCATCATGCCTCTGTAACAGCTACATCTGTATTATCAATATTTACACGTGAAAGAAATTTTCCTGTCATTGGTATCCAGCTTCTAACGTTAGTATTGAACAAATTCAGGTGACCCTTCTTGGCACCTGGCCTAATCCGTTTAAATCCGTTCACGGATTTCCTGCATGGTTAGTTGCTCAGGGATATGTGCTTTCCTCATGGGAAATGATTGGACTCGTGTGGTGGTAATTACTAGGTAAATGATTACTTTCAAGTTCTCAGCCTCACCTCCCTGAATCATGCTTCTCTCACTCTCTCTGCATCATGCTTCTCTCACTCTCCCTGCATCATGCTTCTCTCACTCTCCCTGTCTCATGCTTCTCTCACTCTCCCTGTCTCATGCTTCTCTCACTCTCCCTGTCTCATGCTTCTCTCACTCTCCCTGTCTCATGCTTCTCTCACTCTCCCTGTCTCATGCTTCTCTCACTCTCCCTGTCTCATGCTTCTCTCACTCTCCCTGTCTCATGCTTCTCTCACTCTCCCTGTTTCATGCTTCTCTTACTCTCCCTGTCTCATGCTTCTCTCACTCTCCCTGTCTCACGCTTCTCTCACTCTCCCTGCCTCACGCTTCTCTCACTCTCCCTGCCTCACACTTCTCTCACTCTCCCTGCCTTACGCTTCTCTCACTCTCCCTGCCTCACGCTTCTCTCACTCTCCCTGCCTCACGCTTCTCTCACTCTCCCTGCCTCACGCTTCTCTCACTCTCCCTGCATCACGCTTCTCTCACTCTCCCTGCATCATGCTTCTCTCACTCTCCCTGCCTCTCGCTTCTCTCACTCTCCCTGCCTCTCGCTTCTCTCACTCTCCCTGCCTCTCGCTTCTCTCACTCTCCCTGCCTCTCGCTTCTCTCACTCTCCCTGCCTCTCGCTTCTCTCACTCTCCCTGCCTCTCGCGTCTCTCACTCTCCCTGCCTCTCGCTTCTCTCACTCTCCCTGCCTCTCGCTTCCTCTCACTCTCCCTGCCTCACGCTTCCTCTCACTCTCCCTGTCTCATGTTTCTCTCACTCTCCCTGTCTCATGCTTCTCTCTCTCCCTGCCTCACGCTTCTCTCACTCTCCCTGCCTCACGCTTCTCTCACTCTCCCTGCCTCACGCTTCTCTCACTCTCCCTGCATCACGCTTCTCTCACTCTCCCTGCATCATGCTTCTCTCACTCTCCCTGTCTCATGCTTCTCTCACTCTCCCTGCCTCATGCTTCTCTCACTCTCCCTGCCTCATTCTTCTCTCACTCTCCCTGCATCATGCTTCTCTCACTCTCCCTGCATCATGCTTCTCTCACTCTCCCTGCCTCTCGCTTCTCTCACTCTCCCTTCCTCTCGCTTCTCTCACTCTCCCTGTCTCTCGCTTCTCTCTCTCCCTGTCTCTCGCTTCTCTCACTCTCCCTGTCTCTCGCTTCTCTCACTCTCCCTGCCTCTCGCCTCTCTCACTCTCCCTGCCTCTCGCTTCTTTCACTCTCCCTGCCTCTCGCTTCTCTCACTCTCCCTGCCTCTCGCTTCTCTCACTCTCCCTTCCTCTCGCTTCTCTCACTCTCCCTTCCTCTCGCTTCTCTCACTCTCCCTTCCTCTCGCTTCTCTCACTCTCCCTGCCTCTCGCTTCTCTCACTCTCCCTGCCTCTCGCTTCTCTCACTCTCCCTGCCTCTCGCTTCCTCTCACTCTCCCTGCCTCACGCTTCCTCTCACTCTCCCTGCCTCTCGCTTCTCTCTCCCTGTCTCTCGCTTCTCTCACTCTCCCTGTCTCTCGCTTCTCACACTCTCCCTGCCTCTCGCTTCCTCTCACTCTCCCTGCCTCACGCTTCCTCTCACTCTCCCTGTCTCACGTTCCTCTCACTCTCCCTGTCTCACGTTCCTCTCACTCTCCCTGTCTCACGTTCCTCTCACTCTCCCTGTCTCACGTTCCTCTCACTCTCCCTGTCTCACGTTCCTCTCACTCTCCCTGTCTCACGTTCCTCTCACTCTCCCTGCCTCACCACCTCTGGTCCCACTCGACCAATATCATTTAAATGCAGACCGCCGCACGTTTTTGGATCACTGTTGAAATTGGCTCAGAGATCCACAAAATATATGTAATTAGTCGATTTACAGAAATTGTTACATAAAGAATAAAAATCTAAACTCTGGCTGGAACAATACGCACCTAGGACCGAGACGTCGTCGTAAGTTGTCCTACTTGCGACCGAAACGTCGTCATAAGTTGTCCTCTTCTACGTCCGGGTTCTGTGTGTATGTTGTATTATATTATTTAGTCCAGTTATCTTGCAGATATTCGCATCATTTTCGGGGAACATTTATTGTCCTTATTTCCTCTTTACTCTTCATGTGCAGATTTCTGTAATGTTTTGTCTGATGTCCCACTCAGAATATCTTTCAGGCTCCCATTAGACATCAATGCAGTGTTTGTAGATGAATGGTTCAGAGAACCGACATGTTGATAAATTAGACACATGTGCAACTCTTGGGTATCTTTATTGAGGAAACGTTTCGCCACACAGTGGCTTCATCAGTCCATACGTAGGAGAAACTTGAAGAACAGGAGGAGAATGAGGTAATCAGTCCCTCAACCTTGAGTCGATGTGTTCAGTCCATCAATCTTGAATAGAATAGATTGATGGACTGAACACATCGACTCAAGGTTGAGGGACTGATTACCTCATTCTCCTCCTGTTCTTCAAGTTTCTCCTACGTATGGACTGATGAAGTCACTGTGTGGCGAAACGTTTCCTCAATAAAGATACCCAAGAGTTGCACATGTGTCTAATTTATCATCAATGCAGTGCCTTAACCGGACCATCAACGATGTTGCTAATGTCATCAATGTAAGTACAAGGTAGATAAAACATCCCACTTGCTTCTGACTCTACGAAATTTCGTGTTTTGGTGATTACTTCGTCTCCAGGAAATGCGTTTTTCAGCATTTTGGAGATGTAACTCAAGAAAATTTAATTTATTGCTTGTAACTGTTTGCAGTGGTAAGCAGTTTGCAGCTAAGTCTTGGGAGTTTTCACTCTGGAAAGCGCAATTTCCTGTATCCGTAGGCAATTCGAATGTGGAACTCCTTGCGTCTAAGTTATCAATCGTTCACTCTCCCGAATTATAATTCTCGCGGATCAAGACTGATCCAGCCATAACTTGGCCTTGGTGACAAAGCAGATAGTGTTCACTCGCCCTACCATGAGTCGACTGAAAATAATCAAGTACAGATATAAATCTACTGTGAAACTATATATAATACCCTTAGCTGGCGCTGTGATCTGGATACCTATAGTATGGGAGCTGGGAAAACATGTGTGGTTGCTGAGATGGGGCAGGATTAGAAAGTGAGAGTGTCTTAGTTTTTTCCCCTATTTACATGTTTCACAAGAAAAGGGCTTTCAAATGAGCTGAGGTAGGTAATAGCTCTTAGCCTGTAAACGAAGGTAAGAACTCTTAACTTAACCTTGCAAAAACCAATATGTAAGAGAGAGAGAGAGAGAGAGAAGGGGGGAAGAAAGGAGAATTATTCCACCTCTAAATAGGCAGGATGGGACCGTCTGTATTAGCAGTTAGTAGAAAGCTGACCTCTTTGCCGAACACTTCGCTGACAAGATGCAAGTTCCTGATCCAGCAAGGGAACCTCCTTTACTGGCCGCAAGAACTGTCAAAGTTGTCAGTGGTGACAATAAGGCATGATGAAGTGCATCTTCTCCATAAATAACTGGATCGAGAAAAGGCTGTGGGCCCAAATAAGGTGAGCCCAAGATTGAGTAGAAGTGCAGACCAGCTTGTGTCACCTCTGACTCGCATCTATCATCACTGCTTAGAACAGTGTAAATGGCCTCCTCTTTGGAAAGAGGCAAATGCAGTCCCTTTTAACAAAACGAAGAACAGAAAGGAAATCAGGAACTACAAACCAGCGTCTCTTGTTAGTCACTGGCACGATTCTTGAGACAATAATGTTACGGTAAATGACAGCATTTCTCGACTGCCACTCGCTTTGTGACCGTTAATATGGCTGATCTGCTGCTAAGCCTCTCTACTATGTGGCACCGGTCACTGGATGAGTCTAAGGTCAGCTGTAGAGTAGCACTGGACATTGCTGGTGCTCTCGACTGAGCATGGCACCAGGGACTCTTGGCAAAACTGAAAACACTGTGTGTCGCCGGGATTGCATTATGCCTCCTCAGTGATTACCTTCAAGGAAGATCTCTAAGAGCAGTTCTCAAAGGAACAGAGTCAATAAAACACTCGACTGGTGCAAGCGTTTCCCAAGGAAGTGTGCCTAGGCCATTGTTATAGAATATCTACTTCAATGACGTTCATCTCATTCCAGAATCCCATGCACAGGCAGGCAACTGTACTCCGACATTTATTTATTCGAGAGAGAGAATGCCAACTGTTATAAGTTACTTCCATTACCACCTTACAACTATATGTGCCTATGGAAAACGATGGCAGGTCACATTTGAGAAAACACAGATGATGGTCTCTAGGCACCATGATGGTAATGCTGGGGCAGTTGTTAGAATGAATGGGAAAGGGATGGTACCCGGGGATGAAGGTGATATCCTTGGGTTGAATCTCGACTCCAACAGACTATGAAGAATCGCGTAGTAAATCTTGCAAACAAAGCAGCCAGGAGAGTTTGCCAGATTTTCAGCACTTCGACGTATGTCGCATCTGCTCGACAACAGAGGTTGCAAAATTCTGTACGAGACACAAGTGTGCTTACACCTTCAGTATGCCCCACTTTCATCGATTGCCTCAACCCCCCCCCCCGTTTATTCTACGACTTCTTGACAGAATAGAGAACAGATCAAGACGACTCATCTCGCGTTTCCACCTGGCCTGGACAGCTCTGTCATTTCAGCAGAGCCTTCAACACTGGAAAGATGCAGGTGTACAAGCAAATATTGTCCACGTACCAAACTTTGCTCCACTGCTACGACAGCTAGAAGTGAACCTCTACAGAACAAGATGGTCAGCAAACAGCGACTACACTCTGGCTGTACTCTTCTCCAGAACATTGCTTCGTCTGAGATCATTTATTCCTAGAATGACTCGAGTCTAGAACATCTTCGCAGAGCATAATAACATCAACGAAATTGTCAGATGACCAAATGAAACCGTTGGCCATAGTTGACTACAGCTTATTCCCTATTTATATGTCTCTTAATGAAGAGCTTTAAAATAAGCTGATGTAGGTAACAGCTCTTAGCTTGTAAATAAAATTAGAAATTCTTAACCAAGCCTTATAAAACCTTGTGTGTGTGTGTGGGGGAAGAGAGAGAGAGAGAGAGAGAGAGAGAGAGAGAGAGAGAGAGAGAGAGAGATATCACAAGATTATGTTCACTAACTGGACATTGTACAAAACCTATTGCAGCTTTTGTGGATACACAGTATACTGTGTTACAATGGAACACACACACGTTCCAATTACTGTCACACAGGATGCAAGATTGTGTTGTAGCGAGTTGCCTCCTCCCAGGAACTTGAAAGATATTCATGAACCTGTTACATATGTAACAGAAGCGAGTTAAACGTCACAACAGGAAGGATTTGAAGAGCGCCTGTAACTCGACTCAAATAATCAACAGTGCTTTGTTGGGCTATGTTGTAAGGTTACAACCAAGACATTCCATCAAAACAAATAGCTTCAAACTATTGTAGATACCCCTATTAAGTAACTTGCATATGGAGTTTCTTGAAATTATTTGTTGAACTTTCACGAAGCCAGGTAGTTTAGATATGTAGATAACATCCTGTGCTTGTGGCCGACATTTATGGATTTGAATTGGTTTTTACCGAGACCTAACTGACTCGTCCCGTCTATTAAAATCACAGTGGAAAAATAATTGGACTTTAAACTCCCCTTCCTAGATGTTTTGATTCACCAGATTGATAGAAGTGTCAAGCTCACTAATATTTGCTCCTATATAAAATGGATTTTCTTTCTCTGTTTTTGATAGCTCCGAATTTTCAGCCCTGAGTTTCTCAATGAGGAAATTACGAAAAAAATTGGTAGTGCAGCGAAACAAGAATTCAGTGCCATCTTTAACCACACACTGCTTGAAAATAAAAATGTTTACTTCCTTGCAGAGCTTACAGTGTGTGGTTTACATACAAGATATTAATTAAAAAGAAGGCATTTCGGGCAGTAACCCTGTTAAATGGTCAGAAGCCAGAGTTCTGGTTCCCAGTTCATCCTGGCTGGAAAAGAAATGTCCTAGAATCGGAGTTCTGGTTCCCAGTTCATCCTTGCTGGAAAAGAAATGTCCTGGAATCGGAGTTCTGGTTCCCAGTTCATCCTGGCTGGAAAAGAAATGTCCTAGAATCGGAGTTCTGGTTCCCAGTTCATCCTGGCTGGAAAAGAAATGTCCTAGAATCGGAGTTCTGGTTCCCAGTTCATCCTGGCTGGAAAAAAAAATGTCCTAGAATCGGAGTTCTGGTTCCCAGTTCATCCTGGCTGGAAAAGAAATGTCCTAGAATCGGAGTTCTGGTTCCCAGTTCATCCTGGCTGGAAAAGAAATGTCCTAGAATCGGAGTTCTGGTTCCCAGTTCATCCTGGCTGGAAAAGAAATGTCCTAGAATCGGAGTTCTGGTTCCCAGTTCATCCTGGCTGGAAAAGAAATGTCCTAAAATCGGCAATTACAAAATATTATAACCTTTCTCTATATTAACTTAGTTGTTCGGACTTTTCACTGATAATTTAAGCTACTGTACATAACCTTAAGCCAGATTCTTTTACGAATCCTTTGTCTTAAATGTAATAACTTTATGCAGATAAACTGAGGTCATCTTAAGACATAAAAAAACTGATTTAGTGTCTGCTTACCTGCCTACTCTGTGTCAGATTAATGTCTCCTATAGAGTTGTGTTGGGTTTTTCATTATTTATAGAGCCACCGTAGTTAAATCGGGAAAAATGCCCTGGGATTAGTTAGGGATCCCCACTCATAACCCCCTCTCCCCGTTTTATGCGAGTCTACCCATCGTCCATACTTTTTTAATTCCCATTTTCTTCATAAACAAAAATTGTGCCACAATATCTACTGTTTTTAGCCTATTGGCTAAATCTGATTTATGACCTTGAGATGTCAATGCATGAATATTTCGTAGTTAATTATAATAGCATGCATTTAATAGAGAAATTCCGATAGTTAAGGAAGTTTCCATAACACATAAGAACATAAGAATGGAGGAACACTGCAGAAGGCCTACTGGCCCATACAAGGCACGTCCTTAACATTGAATAAGTGTTTCTACAATTAAAAAAAAACACGTTCTCACTGACTAGAAAGAAATTTTAGACTGAAAACAGAAAAACTGCCATTTCCACAAAGTAATGATCATTGAATTTCTTTTATACCGAAACGTCTGGACGTCTACCGGCATTTTATTGATATTGACGTCACTACACACACAAATAAGCCGCACATAGAAAAGAGGAGCTTACGACGACATTTCGGTCTGACTGGGACCGTTTACAAAGTCACTTTGTAAATGGTCTAAGTTGGACCGAAACGTTGTCTTAAGCTTCTCTCTCCTATGTGCGGGTTATCTGTGTATCGTTCCAGTTACGGTATTGTGCCTTTTTCTGTTATTTATTGACATCACTAACGATGTATTCTCTTGGCCATTACCACATAATCAGTGCTTATGGACTGGGCTACCTGGTTCTTAATATACTTCCTTGAACTTTTGGTAGCCCTCGACTGCTAGGTGCCGCCCTGTTGTCACCAGACTGCTAGGTGCCGCCCTGTTGTCACCAGACTGCTAGGTGCCGCCCTGTTGTCACCAGACTGCTAGGTGCCGCCCTGTTGTCACCAGACTGCTAGGTGCCGCCCTGTTGTCACCAGACTGCTAGGTGCCGCCCTGTTGTCACCAGACTGCTAGGTGCCGCCCTGTTGTCACCAGACTGCTAGGTGCCGCCCTGTTGTCACCAGACTGCTAGGTGCCGCCCTGTTGTCACCAGACTGCTAGGTGCCGCCCTGTTGTCACCAGACTGCTAGGTGCTCCCTGTTGCCGCCAGACTGCTAGGTGCTCCCTGTTGCCGCCAGACTGCTAGGTGCTCCCTGTTGCCGCCAGACTGCTAGGTGCTCCCTGTTGTCACCAGACTGCTACGTGCCACCTTGCTGGCTGACGCTCAGCTGTTCTTCCAGTAGCAGCTCTCTTCATAGACACACCTGGCCGGACTCGTTATGCCGTTTGTAACATTGCAACCACCACGCAGAATCAAGCTCTCACATCCCTAAGAAAGCAAAATACTTGGCAGAAGATGCAACATTCCCCCGATGAAAAGCAGGGGTGCCACGAGTACATTGAGAGAGAACACAATAAGTGTCCGGGGCCCAAGACCGTTCAACTGCCTCCCAGTATACATAAGGGGGATTACCAATAGATCCCTGGCTGCCTTTAAGGCACTGGACAGGCACCTAAAGTCGGTACCTGACCAGCCGGGCTGTGGTTCGTGCTTGCGTGCGGTCAGTAGTGACAGCCTGGTTGTATATATTTTGGTAGAATTACCGATAATATGTAAAGTAAAAGGACACAAGTGCAACTAATGTGATATTTTATTGTGGCAGCGGCTTGACAAAGCTCCTGGAGAGCGAAACGTTGCCACAATAAAATGTCACATTAGTTGCACTTGTGTCCTTTTACTTTAGAACAGCCTGGTTGATCAGACCCTGATCCATGATGAGGCCTGGTCTCAGACCGAGCCGTGGGGGCGTTGACCCCCGAAACCCTCTCCAGGTAAACTCAGCAGGAGTCGATACTGCTAGTGAGAGACGGGCAAGATTCCCAGGCAGCGCTCTTACCCACTCAGCCACAAATCGCTTGTGAGGTCAGAACACACAGGAGATAAATTTAAAATTAATTTTTCTAATTTTTTCTGTTATACGTTTGAAGATATATATTTTTCATTTATGTTAATGTAAAAATTAATAATTTTGTACCAAAAGAACCTTAGAAAACTTACCTAACCGCAATTTAATTTAATCTAATCCAGCTAAATATATTTTAGATAAGTTTACAATAATTTAATAAACACAATGAAATATAAGTTCAGAATTATTTTTGCGAAATCATTTCATACACAAATTTTTGCTTGCCTTATTCGGCAAGAAGAGCGTCGATGTTTAAGCCAAAATCACAAGTTTAACCTATTCGGCACGAATGAATATATAACACAAACACTAATCTCAGGTCGAAGGAGATTCGAACATGCGCACCTTGGAACAAGGTACGCAGTGGAAACAAATGGTATAAAATACCGACACAATGGCAATATAAACACAAATGCAGTATAATGTGATCCTTTATTGACTACGTTTCGCCCACACAGTGGGCTTTTTCAAGTCACAAACAGAACTACCTGGGGTGGAAGGAACGCGAGTATTTATAGTCCGGCTGAGGTCAGGTGAAGAATGCTGCATCTGATGATGTACCGAGTTGGGTTGTAGAGTCTAAAAACTTGGGTAGCTTGGAAAGGAGACTGGACAAGTTTGTGAGCAGACCTTCTACAGTGTTCTTATGTGGGATAGCGATGAAGAAGTTTCTTGGCAAGTGGTTCCGCTATGTTATAGAAGCCACTATTCTGGTTGAAGTTGTCGGATATAGAAATAAGTGATGATTCCAGGATTCTTCGGTATTGAGTGTTGTCTTCTGTGGCGATAAGTCTTGAGTTTCTGTAGTTTATCAAGTGGTTGTGTGAATTACGGTGTTGTACGCAGGCATTCCTTGTGTCGTCAGACCTGCTTGCGTATTGGTGTTCTGAAATACGTGTTTGGAGGTCCCTTGATGTTTCGCCCACGTATAACTTGTTGCAGTCATTACAAGGGATTATGTATACCCCTGCAGAGGATGGAGGCTTGTCCTGCCTACTACTGGTGATGTCCTTGATGGTCGTGGTTGTGGAGGTAGATACTTGGAATGATGTTTTGGCAAAGATGTTGGAAACATGTTTGGCAATGGAGTTGGTGGGAAGGACTATGTATCTCTTCTCGGCAGTGTCTTCTCTGGGTGTGTTGAAGATGTTTAGTGCTCGCCGTCTGCAGTCTCTGATGAAGTGACGAGGATAGTGGAGTTTGGAAAATACCTGTTCAATTATAGTGCATTCTTCCTCAAGGAACTCGTTGCTGCAGATTCTGAGTGCACGCAGGAAGAAGCCTATAATTACACCACGTTTGGTTTTGGTGTCGTGGTGAGAGTAGAAGTGGAGAAGATCGTTTTGGTTTGATCGATCTTCTCCACTTCTACTCTCACCACGACACCAAAACCAAACGTGGTGTAATTATAGGCTTCTTCCTGCGTGCACTCAGAATCTGCAGCAACGAGTTCCTTGAGGAAGAATGCACTATAATTGAACAGGTATTTTCCAAACTCCACTATCCTCGTCACTTCATCAGAGACTGCAGACGGCGAGCACTAAACATCTTCAACACACCCAGAGAAGACACTGCCGAGAAGAGATACATAGTCCTTCCCACCAACTCCATTGCCAAACATGTTTCCAACATCTTTGCCAAAACATCATTCCAAGTATCTACCTCCACAACCACGACCATCAAGGACATCACCAGTAGTAGGCAGGACAAGCCTCCATCCTCTGCAGGGGTATACATAATCCCTTGTAATGACTGCAACAAGTTATACGTGGGCGAAACATCAAGGGACCTCCAAACACGTATTTCAGAACACCAATACGCAAGCAGGTCTGACGACACAAGGAATGCCTGCGTACAACACCGTAATTCACACAACCACTTGATAAACTACAGAAACTCAAGACTTATCGCCACAGAAGACAACACTCAATACCGAAGAATCCTGGAATCATCACTTATTTCTATATCCGACAACTTCAACCAGAATAGTGGCTTCTATAACATAGCGGAACCACTTGCCAAGAAACTTCTTCATCGCTATCCCACATAAGAACACTGTAGAAGGTCTGCTCACAAACTTGTCCAGTCTCCTTTCCAAGCTACCCAAGTTTTTAGACTCTACAACCCAACTCGGTACATCATCAGATGCAGCATTCTTCACCTGACCTCAGCCGGACTATAAATACTCGCGTTCCTTCCACCCCAGGTAGTTCTGTTTGTGACTTGAAAAAGCCCACTGTGTGGGCGAAACGTAGTCAATAAAGGATCACATTATACTGCATTTGTGTTTATATTGCCAAGGTACGCAGTGCTCTACCTCCGTACCACACTGGCCTAATACTTTGGCGCCCAGCTAACGCTAGACGTTTCGGTCCAAGGCAGCCAGTTATCAGGCAAGTGGCTTTCAGCTTTCCATCTCAACCCCTGCATGCATCGACCTTGTGACTCGTTTCTTCTAGTCTCAGTTCTAGACTTAATTCTCTCATTGTCAACAGCTTTGCCTGGTCATGTGGGCTCTTCTGGTCACCTCAGCTAATGTGTCCAATATTGCTTTGTTGTTGTTGTCATAATATTTTCTTGGTCTCTTACTTTTGAATAAAGGGTTGAGTGTGCCTACTGTGTAGTCATCTGCCTCATCTCTGATTCTTATCTCAAAACTAATTTGTAGATGAATGGTTCAGAGAACCGATATGTTGATAAATTAGACACATGTGCAACTCTTGGGTATCTTTATTGAGGAAACGTTTCGCCACACAGTGGCTTCATCAGTCCATACATAGGAGAAACTTGCCTAATTCTTGGGCACAACCTACTTCCACATTGAACAAATGTGACACTACCTATGACTGCTACACCTCTCCTGCCATACGGTTTATAAGCTGCTTCTCCGCTCATCTGCCGTATTCTACTCAAGATTGATGGACTGAACACATCGACTCAAGGTTGAGGGACTGATTACCTCATTCTTCTCCTGTTCTTCAAGTTTCTCCTATGTATGGACTGATGAAGCCACTGTGTGGCGAAACGTTTCCTCAATAAAGATACCCAAGAGTTGCACATGTGTCTAATTTATCATCATCTCAAAACTAAACTGGTTTCCGTTTAGCAGTGTAACTCTTCCCCACCCCAGTTCACTGCTCACCTCCCTCTCTCCAAACCTGCCACTGCATAAATTCTCTCCAATAATTAATAACCAAATTCACCTTAATTAACCTCTAACCTCACTACATTACTATCATGAACATTAAAATGGTATAAAATACCGACAGGTTGTTAGGTAAGACACATATGCAACAGTTAGGTATCTTTATTTCGAAACGTTTCGCCTACACAGTAGGCTTCTTCAGTCGAGTACAGAAAAGTTGATAGAAGCAGAAGAGACTTGAAGACGATGTAATCAATCCATCACCCTTAAAGTTTTGAGGTGGTCAGTCCCTCAGTCTGGAGAAGAGCATTGTTCCGTAGTCTGAAACAATATGGGGTTGAAGTGACAGGATGGAGCCTTATATAGCGCCAGGAGGTGAGACGTAGATCACTTTGGGAGGTCAGGTCCCTCTCAAATCCAGCCGTTCTCACTAGTAGAGGTTGTCGAAGTTGATTTCACGTCTGTACCAAGATACCCTTGTGTTGCAGTGTCTGACAGATTGAACATTAAAATGGTATAAAATACCGACAGGTTGTTAGGTAAGACACATATGCAACAGTTAGGTATCTTTATTTCGAAACGTTTCGCCTACACAGTAGGCTTCTTCAGTCGAGTACAGAAAAGTTGATAGAAGCAGAAGAGACTTGAAGACGATGTAATCAGTCCATCACCCTTAAAGTTTTGAGGTGGTCAGTCCCTCAGTCTGGAGAAGAGCATTGTTCCGTAGTCTCCCCTCAAGGAAGGCTCCTTGACGCTGGTGAGGGGCTCTTGATCTAGGGAATTGGATCTGTGCTCCAGTTCCCTGAATTAAGCCTGAATGCCTTCCATCCCCCCATAGGCGCTGTATAATCCTACGGGTTTAGTGCTTCCCCCTTGATTATAATAATAATGTTCCGTAGTCTGAAACAATATGGGGTTGAAGTGACAGGATGAAGCCTTATATAGCGCCAGGAGGTGAGACGTAGATCACTTTGGGAGGTCAGGTCCCTCTCAAATCCAGCCGTTCTCACTAGTAGAGGTTGTGTCTTACCTAACAACCTGTCGGTATTTTATACCATTCTAATGTTCAATCTGTCAGACACTGCAACACAAGGGTATCTTGGTACAGACGTGAAATCAACTTCGACAACCTCTACTAGTGAGAACGGCTGGATTTGAGAGGGACCTGACCTCCCAAAGTGATCTACGTCTCACCTCCTGGCGCTATATAAGGCTCCATCCTGTCACTTCAACCCCATGTTGTTTCATACTATGGAACAATGCTCTTCTCCAGACTGAGGGACTGACCACCTCAAAACTTTAAGGGTGATGGACTGATTACATCGTCTTCAAGTCTCTTCTGCTTCTATCAACTTTTCTGTACTCGACTGAAGAAGCCTACTGTGTAGGCGAAACGTTTCGAAATAAAGATACCTAACTGTTGCATATGTGTCTTACCTAACAACATTACTGTCATTCTAGGTCCATGTCAAAATAGCCTCAGTCCTACTTTCTGTTCCCTGTGCCTTTTCCCATACTCTTACATTGCAAGTGTTGTCATCTATGTAATCTTTGCCTCTTAAATTCCTGTAATTTCTAGGGTTGCCTCCTTTATTCGTTCGTTCCATTTATGACTCTTATTTGTTATTCAATCTGCATTTGTGTATCATTCTTTCAGCTTCCTTTCTGTTACTGTGCTCTAGTATATGCGTTCATAAATTCCTCGTACGCGAGTCAGGGGATGGGTGAGGGAGCAGTGGGTTGGAAATAAGGGTAAAGAGAGAGGGTTTCTTGCAATTGGCGAGATCAGGATTTTGGATGTAGGTAAAATGGTTGGTGAAGTTGGTTTCAAGGATAAGTGGCTGGGTCTGGAGACTGCGGTGGGGGGCCTCTGTGAGGAAGATTCTTGACTGTAGGTGTAGGAAGGGAGGTGGAATATAACTTGTTTTGGATTATTGTGTTTGAGTTGGTGAGGAGGGGGAGGGGATCTGTGAGAGTGGCACAACACTCCTCCGGAGGCTCAGCTGCCACACCTCTCGAGTCATTCCTTGGTTCTCCTTCCTGCCTCTGTCTCTTTCGTACACTCTTTCTCTATGCCCTTCTATCTCATTTATTCCTGCTCCTTTCTTGTTTTCTCTCAGTTGAAATACACCAGTTGATATTTTTCTGTCTGCCGTAACCATGACTACCGTTGCATGATCTAATCTCGCGTCTTTTATGTTGTGAAGGTCAACTGGAATTTGCGCTTCCTTCTCCACCCCTTCGATCATGTTTAAAATCTGAAAATTTGTCATCTGGTTTACTTGGGGCTCCCCACCTGTGAATCTGATGATAGTTTGTATATCCTGCTTCTCCACCATCCAAATTTCATCATGAGCCCTCCCTTCAGCCTCCTAGAGAACACGCATAATCATCTCTCCCCATTTTGAACAATAGTATTGTACTGGATTTGTCTACTTTTCCATCATGTCTCCCTTTTATACCATTTACCTCCACCTTTCACCTGCTTTTACTACTCCTGATCACATCTCACGTCCTCTTCCAATGATCTCTTCCAGTTCTCTCCTCAGCTCCCTCACATACTCTTCCAGGTTGGTGGATGTCTTTCCCATTCCATGCTGTGCGCCGATATTTCTGTACCTTCTCCTTCATCTTTATTTGCGAAGGTCGGAAAATTTTTCATCACGTACTCGTTCTATCTTGTACCTAAGCCCTGCTTTCATCACGTCCCTCTCGGTTAATTCATGCCCTGATTTTTCCTCCTCCTCTCCCCTTCCTCTTCTAGCTGGCTTCTAGGTTCCCATTTCTGTGCCCCACGGGTTTCCTGGTTGGATACAATAAAATCCTCAGATTTCGGCTTACTGGTGCGTGAACCTCCAGGCCCTACACTTCCCTATATATAAACAGCTATATCTGTACTTATTTGTATTTACCTATTTCTGATTGCAGGGGTCAAGTCACAGCTCCTAGCCCCGCCTCTTCGCTGGTCACTACTAGGTCCACTGTCTTCCTGCTCCATGAGCTTCATCGTATCTCTTCTTAAAGCTATGTATGGATCCTGCTTCCACTACATCACTGTGTATGTGGTTTACATACGTATATATTCACCTACATATGGTTGAAGGGGTCGAGACACAGCTCCTGGCCCCGCCTCTTCGCAGGTCGCTAATAGGTTCACTTTCTCCCGGCTCCAAGAGCATTATCGTATAATTTCTTAAAATTATAGATGAATCCTGCTGATACTACATCACTTTCCACATTGTTCTAGTTTCACTCTAAGGCTTAAAAAATAATTCCTAACATCCCAATGACTTTTCTAACTTCCCAACATCCAGTTGTGTCCACATGTTCGTGTATCTCATCCCAGAAAGATTGTGTCTACTGTTTAATTTGTCAGTTGGTCAAAGTATTTTATACGTTGTTATCATGTCCTCTCCCCCTATCACTCCTGTCCTCCAGTGTCATCAGGTTTATATCTTTTAAATTCTCGTAGATCTGGGACGAGTATTTTTGTAAACTTTTGCACTTTCTCTAATTTCTTGACGTGCTTGACAAAGTGTGGGTTACGTACTGGTGCTGCATACTCTAATATAGACAAGTC
This sequence comes from Cherax quadricarinatus, assembly GCF_038502225.1. Lineage (NCBI taxonomy): Eukaryota > Metazoa > Arthropoda > Malacostraca > Decapoda > Parastacidae > Cherax > Cherax quadricarinatus. The sequence goes on along the minus strand of NC_091352.1, from coordinate 21,670,283 downwards.
GTGAATGACTCCTTGCTTAGATTCCGAAACGCTATTCTGAACTATCAATCTGGTGAATCAAAACATCTAGGAAGGGGAGTTTAAAGTCCAATTATTTTTCCACTGTGATTTTAATAGACGGGACGAGTCAGTTAGGTCTCGGTAAAAACCAATTCAAATCCATAAATGTCGGCCACAAGCACAGGATATTATATACATATATGTTGCAGCAGTTATATGGTTGATGTGCTCAGTGTGATACTCACCCGAAGATCCTTTTCCTTGCGTGAACTTTGTAATCCTTGACACTTGTTCCTTGTCCCTTTTTCCTTCCTCCTTCCTCAAGCTTCGTAACTTTACACTGGGTGGGGGTTAAACTCCAGAAGCCATTTAATAATAATAATATTTTATACTGACATGATACATGTTTGTACTAAAGGAATATGATAGTTGGGAGTACATGCCAAAAGCCCCTTTATACGCAGAGGATTTCGGGCAAACTTAAAACTAGCTTAAGATTAATAAGGTAATAACAGTTCATATGGTCAATGAGTTAGTGAATACAAGAGAACTGAGTATTCTATTGGATCATGCTTTATGGCTTTAATATGTCTTGTAGAGAAGATGTAGTTATGATTATTAATCTTAGGCGGACGCAATGGAGTGATTAACATTTCAGATGAATACAGATATTGAGAGTAAGTATATATTGATTATAAAATTTTACCTATGTTCATGATATTGAGCAAATGCATGTATAGTTTTTACATACGTATGTTGAGCTGGGATAGTTTAAGGAGATAGCGTCAGATATTCTTTGATCCATTACAGTGCCTTTCATGTTACGCGTGCTTAATCTTCTGGCTTTTGCATTAACCCCTTATGAGGAACTGTGTCGAAGGCATTTTTGCAGTCCAAGAAAATGCAATCTATCCAACCCCCTCTCTGGTGTCTTACTTCAGTTTCCTACCTGGATACCTGGAGGTTACCTGGAGGTTATTCCGGGGGTCAACGCCCCCGCGGCCCGGTCCATGACCAGGCCTCCCGATGGATCAAGGCCTGATCAACTAGGCTGTTGCTGCTGGCCGCACGCAGTCCAACGTACGAGCCACAGCCCGGCTGATCCGGCACTGACTTTAGGTATCTGTCCAGCTCTCTCTTGAAGGCAGCCAGGGGTTTATTGGCAGTTCCCCGAATGCTTGATGGGAGGCTGTTGAACAGTCTTGGGCCACGGACACTTATGGTGTTTTCCCTTAGTGTGCCAATGGCGCCCCTACTTTTAACTGGGGGCATTTTGCATCGCCTGCCCAGTCTTTTACTTTCTCAGGGAGTGATTTCTGTGTGCAGATTTGGGATCATTCCTTCCAGGATTTTCCAAGTGTAGATTATGATATATCTCTCCCTCCTGTGTTTCAACGAGTACAAATCAAGTGCTTCCAAGCGTTCCCAGTAGTTAAGGTGCTTGACAGAACTTATACGTGCAGTAAAGGATCTCTGTACACACTCTAGATCTGCGATTTCACCTGCTTTGAATGGAGATGTTTATGTACAGTAATCTCCAGTAGGTTTGTGACACGTGATTTTCCTTCTCTGAAACCGTGTTGGTTGTCGTTTATAAGCTTGTGTCTTTCTAGGTGCTCCACCACTCTCCTCCTGATAATCTTATCCATGACTCTGCATACTATACACGTCAGTGACACTGGTCTGTAGTTCAATGCCTCGTGTCTGTCTCCTTTCTTAAAATTTGGGACAACATGGGTGGATGTGTTGAAGATTTTTGTTAGTGGCACATACAGCATATCTGCTCCCTCTCTAAGGACCCACGGTGAGATGTTTTCTGGTCTTTCCGCCTTTGAGGTATTTAGTTCACATAGCTTCTCCACCTCCTCCTTGGCTGTGTGTATTTGGTCCAGCACTTGGTGTACCTCCCTATTCTGACTTCTTGGAGTCCTTCCTGTCTCCACTGCAAATACTTCTTTAAATATCATGTTGAGCTCCTCACTTCTTGGTAGTTTCTTGTGAGCTCCGCACCTTCCTACCTCAGCCTAACTACCTGGTCCTTGACTGTTGTTTTCCTCCTGATGTGGCTATACAAAAGCTTCGGGTCAGACTTGACTTTCGAAGCTGTGTGTGTGTGTGTGTGTGTGTGTGTGTGTGTGTGTGTGTGTGTGTGTGTGTGTGTGTGTGTGTGTGTGTGTAAAATTCACCATTAAACCTTATTAATTGTTGACAGCCGAGAGAAATTCTTCTTTTTTCTCCCTGTTCCAGTTTATGAATAATTTTCCAACCCGTCCCGACCGATTTTAATGAAAATTGGCAGGTAATTTAAGTGGTGGGCGGCACACTGATTTAGTTATGCAAATTTTATTGCTAAAAGTTAAGGTCGCAGGGTTAAAGGTGAAATAGTTTTAAAAGATAGAACACTAGCAGGAAAAAATGGTCAAGGCAGCTGGGATGAATATCAAGGTCACAGGGGTGATGAACAAGGTCACAATGGTGATTAGAGAGAACACGAGTGAAGGTCAGGATTGTATAGTTGAAGGTCAAAGGCCACAGGATTAAAAATCAAGGTTGCAGGGTATACTGCTCAAAGTCATATGCTCCAAGGTCAAGGAAGCCTGGTTGAAGGTCAGTTGAAGAAATGATGGTCACCGGGATTAAGATCAAGGTCCCATTTGTGAACTGCAAGATCAAGGATTCAGGGCCGAAAGTCAGTGCCGCAAAAGGTCAACGTCACACAGAGAGGACAAAGAAATGAGAATGAGGGACAAAGTTCAAGGGGAAATTGTCAAGGTCACAGGAAAGAAAGTAAAATTCACTAGGTTAAAGGTCAAAGTTGCATTGATGAAGTTCAAAGTCGTAGATTTAAACATTACGGTAACTGTTATTATGGATAAAGTCACCAGAATAAAGGTTAAAATCACAAGGGAGAACTTCAAGGCCGCAGAGGTAAAGGTTAAGGTCTCAGAGCTGAAGTTTTACCCACAGAGATAAAGGTCACGATCACAGGGCTAAAGTTCAGGGTCATAAGGATGATGGTCATGATCGCAGGGATTAAAATCAATAATTGAAGAATGCTTCTGATTAACGATACAGTCATTAAGCAAATTCGCAATAATACAAAAACAGTTTCAAAAATTTTAATGGGATCAGATCACTTGAGAACGCCTTTTCTTAGACTAAAAACTCTTACCATTAGTGAACTTCATTAAAACGCAGCTAATCACCTTGAACTGTGAAAATCTCAATTTAGCAATTTTATTTTAAGCCGTTTCAAATGTCTTACCAAATAATGTCTTATCCGATCCTCTTGAAACACTAAATACTGATGAATCTTAATTGAGAGCATCTTTGTATTAGTTTCTAGCAGTGTGTGTTTCAATATGACAATTTTATCAAAACTAGATTTTTGAAACTCAGAATCAAATATTTTTTTGATAGGGCTGTAGAGAAATTTTAAGTAGAATGTAAATATTTATTTTATCAAAAAAAAAATCATTTACATTCTACTTAAAATCTTTCTACAGTCCTGTCAAAAAGTAGAATGTAAATATAAAAAGAACAAAAAATAAAAATCGGAGATATTATGGTGTGTTTTTTTTCAGTCTAACTAAATGCACATTCATGCTAAGCTTTCTTTGTCCTTAACAATATTTTATTACATGTAAAGAGAATATGAATGTGTAAATTCAAGAATTATGTGGATTAAAGAAAAGGTTGGATGCGAGAAGTGGGTCATAATAAGCATGTATGCACCTGGAGAAGAGAGGAATGCAGAGGAGAGAGAGAGATTTTGGGAGATGTTAAGTGAATGTATAGGAGCCTTTAAACCAAGTGAGAGAGTAATTGTGGTAGGGGACCTGAATGCTAAAGTAGGAGAAACTTTTAGAGAGGGTGTGGTAGGTAAGTTTGGGGTGCCAGGTGTAAATGATAATGGGAGCCCTTTGATTGAACTTTGTATAGAAAGGGGTTTAGTTATAGGTAATACATATTTTAAGAAAAAGAGGATAAATAAGTATACAAGATATGATGTAGGGCGAAATGACAGTAGTTTGTTGGATTATGTATTGGTAGATAAAAGACTGTTGAGTAGACTTCAGGATGTACATGTTTATAGAGGGGCCACAGATATATCAGATCACTTTGTAGTTGTAGCTACACTGAGAGTAAAAGGTAGATGGGATACAAGGAGAATAGAAGCATCAGGGAAGAGAGAGGTGAAGGTTTATAAACTAAAAGAGGAGGCAGTTAGGGTAAGATATAAACAGCTATTGGAGGATAGATGGGCTAATGAGAGCATAGGCAATGGGGTCGAAGAGGTATGGGGTAGGTTTAAAAATGAAGCGTTAGAGTGTTCAGCAGAAGTTTGTGGTTACAGGAAAGTGGGTGCGGGAGGGAAGAGGAGCGATTGGTGGAATGATGATGTAAAGAGAGTAGTAAGGGAGAAAAAGTTAGCATATAAGAAGTTTTTACAAAGTAGAAGTGATGCAAGGAGGGAAGAGTATATGGAGAAAAAGAGAGGTTAAGAGAGTGGTGAAGCAATGTAAAAAGAGAGCAAATGAGAGAGTGGGTGAGATGTTATCAACAAATTTTGTTGAAAATAAGAAAAAGTTTTGGAGTGAGATTAAAAAGTTAAGAAAGCCTAGAGAACAAATGGATTTGTCAGTTAAAAATAGGAGAGGAGAGTTATTAAATGGAGAGTTAGAGGTATTGGGAAGATGGAGGGAATATTTTGAGGAATTGTTAAATGTTGATGAAGATAGGGAAGGAATAACATCTTGTAGGAGTGAGGAAGAGCCAGTTGTGAGTGTGGGGGAAGTTCTTGAGGCAGTAGGTAAAATGAAAGGGGGTAAGGCAGCCGGGATTGATGGGATAAAGATAGAAATGTTAAAAGCAGGGGGGGATATAGTTTTGGAGTGGTTGGTGCAATTATTTAATAAATGTATGGAAGAGGGTAAGGTACCTAGGGATTGGCAGAGAGCATGCATAGTTCCTTTGTATAAAGGCAAAGGGGATAAAAGAGAGTGCAAAAATTATAGGGGGATAAGTCTGCTGAGTATACCTGGTAAAGTTATTATTGAAAGAATTAAGAGTAAGACGGAGAATAGGATAGATGAACAAGGAGGCTTTAGGAAAGGTAGGGGGTGTGTGGACCAGGTGTTTACAGTGAAACATATAAGTGAACAGTATTTAGATAAGGTTAAAGAGGTCTTTGTGGCATTTATGGATTTGGAAAAGGCGTATGACAGGGTGGATAGGGGGGCAATGTGGCAGATGTTGCAAGTGTATGGTGTAGGAGGTAGGTTACTGAAAGCAGTGAAGAGTTTTTACTAGGATAGTGAGGCTCAAGTTAGAGCATGTAGGAAAGAGGGAAATTATTTCCCAGTAAAAGTAGGCCTTAGACAAGGATGTGTGATGTCACCGTGGTTGTTTAATATATTTATAGATGGGGTTGTAAGAGAAGTAAATGCGAAAGTCTTGACAAGAGGCGTGGAGTTAAAAGATAAAGAATCACACACAAAGTGAGAGTTGTCACAGCTGCTCTTTGCTGATGACACTGTGCTCTTGGGAGATTCTGATGAGAAGTTGCAGAGATTGGTGGATGAATTTGGTAGGGTATGCAAAAGAAGAAAATTAGAGGTGTATACAGGAAAGAGTAAGGTTATGAGGATAAAAAGATTAGGTGATGAAAGATTGAATATCAGATTGGAGGGAGAGAGTATGGAGGAGGTGAATGTATTCAGATATTTGGAAGTGGACGTGTCAGCGGATGGGTCTATGAAAGATGAGGTGAATCATAGAATTGATGAGGGAAAAAGAGTGAGTTGTGCACTTAGGAGTCTGTGGAGACAAAGAACTTTGTCCTTGGAGGCAAAGAGGGGAATGTATGAGAGTATAGTTTTACCAACGCTCTTATATGGGTGTGAAGCATGGGTGATGAATGTTGCAGCGAGGAGAAGGCTGGAGGCAGTGGAGATGTCATGTCTGAGGGCAATGTGTGGTGTGAATATAATGCAGAGAATTCGTAGTTTGGAAGTTAGGAGGAGGTGCGGGATTACCAAAACTGTTGTCCAGAGGGCTGAGGAAGGGTTGTTGAGGTGGTTCGGACATGTAGAGAGAATGGAGCGAAACAGAATGACTTCAAGAGTGTATCAGTCTGTAGTGGAAGGAAGGCGGGGTAGGGGTCGGCCTAGGAAAGGTTGGAGGGAGGGGGTAAAGGAGGTTTCGTGTGCGAGGGGCTTGGACTTCCAGCAGGCATGCGTGAGCGTGTTTGATAGGAGTGAATGGAGACAAATGGTTTTTAATACTTGACGTGCTGTTGGAGTGTGAGCAAAGTAACATTTATGAAGGGATTCAGGGAAACCGGCAGGCCGGACTTGAGTCCTGGAGATGGGAAGTACAGTGCCTGCACTCTGAAGGAGGGGTGTTAATGTTGCAGTTTAAAAACTGTAGTGTAAAGCACCCTTCTGGCAAGACAGTGATGGAGTGAATGATGGTGAAAGTTTTTCTTTTTCGGGCCACCCTGCCTTGGTGGGAATCGGCCAGTGTGATAATAATAATAATAAAAAAAATAGTAATACAATTTGTATACTGCACATGTATATAAAATGTTTGTTTTTTGGACTATTCTCACCAACAATTTTGTTTGCTCTCTCACATTCTTTTTATTACTCGAAAAATCCTTGTGCAATCAGCGTCAAATTTTCAACGACTGTGTAATGTATCTTGAGCAGAATTTATGGATGTGTTCGAGTGCGTGGGCGACCTATGCACAATGCTTGAGCAGGATTTATGGGTGTGTTCGAGTACGTGGGCGACCTATGCACAATGCTTGAGCAGAATTTATGGATGTGTTCGAGTACGTGGGCGACCTATGCACAATGCTTGAGCAGAATTTATGGGTGTGTTCGAGTACGTGGGCGACCTATGCACAATGCTTGAGCAGAATTTATGGATGTGTTCGAGTACGTGGGCGACCTATGCACAATGCTTGAGCAGGATTTATGGGTGTGTTCGAGTACGTGGGCGACCTATGCACAATGCTACGTAAGTCATTCCCAAATTTTGTTTGTGTGAGAGGTGGACATAGGCTCATCAGACGGCCTTCAAAATTTCAGTGCTGGAGGACCCTAATTAGTAAATTGTATATTTCATTGTAGTGGTGATTCCATTTTGCTTTTTTTAGTCTCGAAATACATTAGTATTATTGTACGTTTATTGCATTATTTTTTTCTTGAAGCTGATTAAGGTTCTAATACCATGAAATTGCACTAACTACCTTTTTTTAGATCGAATTTGAATCCCATTCCTCTGGTACTATCCCATTCCTCTGGTACTATCCCATTCCTCTGGTATTATCCCATTCCTCTGGTATTATCCCATTCCTCTGATATTATCGCATTCCTCTGGTACTATCCCATTCCACTGGTACTATCCCATTCCTCTGGTACTATCCCATTCCTCTGGTACTATCCCATTCCTCTGGTACTATCCTATTCCACTGGTACTATCCCATTCCACTGGTACTATCCCATTCCTCTGGTACTATCCCATTCCTCTGGTACTATCCCATTCCTCTGGTACTATCCCATTCCTCTGGTACTATCCCATTCCTCTGGTACTATCCCATTCCTCTGGTACTATCCCATTCCTCTGGTACTATCCCATTCCTCTGGTACTGTCCCATTCCTCTGGTACTATCCCATTCCTCTGGTACTATCCCATTCCTCTGGTATTATCGCATTCCTCTGGTACTATCCCATTCCTCTGGTACTATCCCATTCCTATGGTACTATCCCATTCCTCTGGTACTATCCTATTCCACTGGTACTATCCCATTCCACTGGTACTATCCCATTCCTCTGGTACTATCCCATTCCTCTGGTACTATCCCATTCCTCTGGTACTATCCCATTCCTCTGGTACTATCCCATTCCTCTGGTACTATCCCATTCCTCTGGTACTATCCCATTCCTCTGGTACTATCCCATTCCTCTGGTACTATCCCATTCCTCTGGTACTGTCCCATTCCTCTGGTACTATCCCATTCCTCTGGTACTATCCCATTCCTCTGGTATTATCGCATTCCTCTGGTACTATCCCATTCCTCTGGTACTATCCCATTCCTCTGGTACTATCCCATTCCTCTGGTACTATCCCATTCCACTGGTACTATCCCATTCCACTGGTACTATCCCATTCCACTGGTACTATCCCATTCCACTGGTACTATCCCATTCCACTGGTACTGTCCCATTCCACTGGTACTGTCCCATTCCTCTGGTACTGTCCCATTCCTCTGGTACTGTCCCATTCCTCTGGTACTGTCCCATTCCACTGGTACTATCCCATTCCACTGGTACTATCCCATTCCTCTGGTATTATCCCATTCCTCTGGTATTATCCCATTCCTCTGGTATTATCCCATTCCTCTGGTATTATCCCATTCCTCTGGTACTGTCCCATTCCTCTGGTACTGTCCCATTCCTCTGGTACTGTCCCATTCCTCTGGTACTATCCCATTCCACTGGTACTATCCCATTCCTCTGGTATTATCCCATTCCTCTGGTATTATCCCATTCCTCTGGTATTATCCCATTCCTCTGGTATTATCCCATTCCTCTGGTATTATCCCATTCCTCTGGTACTGTCCCATTCCTCTGGTACTATCCCATTCCTCTGGTACTATCCCATTCCACTGGTACTATCCCATTCCTATGGTATTATCCCATTCCTCTGGTACTATCCCATGCTGGTACTATCCCATTCCACTAGTACTATCCCATTCCACTGGTACTATCCCATTCCACTGGTACTATCCCATTCCACTGGTACTATTCCATTCCTCTGGTATTATCCCATCCCTCTGATACTATCCCATTCCTCTGGTACTATCCCATTCCTCTGGTACTATCCCATTCATCTGGTACTATCCCATTCATCTGGTACTATCCCATTCATCTGGTACTATCCCATTCATCTGGTACTATCCCATCCCTCTGGTACTATCCCATTCCTCTGGTACTATCCCATTCATCTGGTACTATCCCATTCCTCTGGTACTATCCCATTCATCTGGTACTATCCCATTCCTCTGGTACTATCCCATTCCTCTGGTACTATCCCATTCCTCTGGTACTATCCCATTCCTCTGGTACTATCCCATTCATCTGGTACTATCCCATTCATCTGGTACTATCCCATTCCTCTGGTACTATCCCATTCCTCTGGTACTATCCCATTCCTCTGGTACTATCCCATTCATCTGGTACTATCCCATTCCTCTGGTACTATCCCATTCATCTGGTACTATCCCATTCCTCTGGTACTATCCCATTCATCTGGTACTATCCCATTCCTCTGGTACTATCCCATTCCTCTGGTACTATCCCATTCCTCTGGTACTATCCCATTCATCTGGTACTATCCCATTCCTCTGGTACTATCCCATTCATCTGGTACTATCCCATTCATCTGGTACTATCCCATTCATCTGGTACTATCCCATTCCTCTGGTACTATCCCATTCATCTGGTACTATCCCATTCCTCTGGTACTATCCCATTCCTCTGGTACTATCCCATTCCTCTGGTACTATCCCATTCATCTGGTACTATCCCATTCATCTGGTACTATCCCATTCATCTGGTACTATCCCATTCCTCTGGTACTATCCCATTCCACTGGTACTATCCCATTCCTCTGGTACTATGTGAGACCTCCGGCTTGGTGCTTTTCTGACTAAAATATAACAACTGTGAACAACGTCAATCTTCAACAACTGATGTATCGTTTGAAATTAATGTAATGTTTCGTGTATTTAGGCTGTGTAGGAACAAAATTTATTGGATTCTGTGCAATAACTGGAAAAAGCATCTCTTAGTCGGCTTGATACTTTGTGTGGATGTGTTACCCTCGAGACAAAAATCTCTGTTAGGCTGTTATTATGTCCCAATTTTATTAATCAAATTGGTATTTATGGAGTAATTTTAGATTGTTTCACCTGATCAGAAACAAGTCACAATGCTAGAGTTTTTTTGGTTATTTTGGATTAGAACAACTTAATGTTCTTTAATGTCCCTATAACATTTGTGTGCTCTCAAGACTACTGTTAAAAATTATGTTATGGAGAGTAAGGTTACATAAGACTTATTCTCTTAAAAGCGGGTCAGTCTTATTCAGATAAAAGTTTGGACTAATTTTTGTATGTATAGTTTTCATTTTTTTTTTTGTTTGTAGAAATAATTGAACAAATTTCATTGCTGTTTCGTTCGATATTATGTAACATAATTTTTGTTCCTGGCAAGGAAGTGTTATTTTCCAACTCCTTTCATTGCAAAATAATAGGATATGCCCATTATTCCTTTTGAACTTGGCTTTTTGAATTTTGTGGCTTACAGGATGAATTTTTGATCAAAAATGGCTAATTTTCAGTGTTGCTAGTTTTGAATGTAAAACAAAAACATAAAATCAAATTTACATAAAATAAAATTTACACAAATTTTATTTTAAACTTTCTGAAATATATTTACAGATTAAAATGAACAGTTTTTCTAGATTTGCCAGCATGTAACAAATCACTTTCCCGTTTAAGCCCTCAAATGTATTCTCTCTGATATGTGTTCAAAGTCCATTATATCTTGTTGGAAGCGCTCCCCTTGCTCCTCTGAGTATGCTTCCATATTCTCCTTGAAATTGTCAAGTTGAGCATCAAGGATATGGACCTTAAGGGACATCCTACAGCCCATCTGACAATAGCTTTTTATCAAGGTCTCAACAAGTTCCAGATAACTGTCAGCCTTGTTGTTGCCCAGAAAGCCCTGTGGTACAGCACATGATTATCCTTACTTGTGGTCCAGTGAAGATGGCATCCTTCACCTTTGCCTCTGATAGCTTGGGAAAGAAGTCTTGAAGATACTTGAAGGCTGCAGACTTTTCGTCAAGAGCTGTAACAAACTGCTTCATTAGTCCTAGTTTGATGTGTAATGGAGGGAACAGAACCTTTTGAGGATCCACCAATGGTTTATACTTGATATTATGTCTTCCTATTGAGAACTCGGTCCTTTGAGGCCAGTGCTTCCGCTGGTAATATGCTGCTCTGTCTCTACTATCCCAATGGCAGAGATAACAGGGAAACTTGATAAAACCTCCTTGGAGTCCTATAAAAAATGCCACCATATTGATGTCTCCAATTACCTCCCAGCCATACTTATCATAGTTCAAAGCTTCCAGTAGAAGTTTGACACTGTTGTAGTCCTCCTTAAGATGCATTGAATGAGCCAAGGGAAAAGATGGATACTTGTTTCCATTGTGCAGAAGTTCAGCTTTTAGGATTCTGGAGGAGTTGTCATTGAAGAGTTTCAACTCATCTGGATTGCATGAAATTCCAGTTGCATCAAACAGGCCTGATACATCATTACAATAGCACAACCTGTCTTCATTAGTGACGAAGCTTGAGAAATGTTGGTGACGTTTTCTTTGGCTTGTCACTTGTACACTTTCATTCACCAAGTCCCACTCCTTGAGCCTTGAAATCAAAAGCTCAGCATCTGACTTTGTCCAACCAAGATCTCTGATAAGGTCATTGAGGTCTGTTTGGTTTGGGTAGTAAGGATTCCTCCCAACAGCTGCATCTTAGAGATCATAGTCTTGTTCACTGTGCTCTTTATTTTCTGATTTGCTACTTTCTTTTTCTGACGGCTGAATTCTTTCTGGAGGTGTAGGTACTGGAAGATCAGCACTGTGTGGTATTGGTTCAATAGAAGAGGGAAGGTCTGCAGGTGCATTTTTCGCAGTTCGGCGTATGGAAGGATCCACCAGGTAGAAGTAGCAGTTGGTTGAGTGATCAGTGGGTTCACGCCATATTCTACGAACAAACTTCATGGCTCTTTTTTTCTCCTATACCATCCAGTAAAAGAACAGAATTAATTTGTTACATTTCATTTAAAAAATTTTCCTATTCAAGATTTTACCCTTCATGTAACTAGTCTTTTCTTACAATGTTCACAAGCAACATCATGCGCCCAGGTCTTGTCGTGGTCCACAACTGGCATGCCAAAATATGCTTTGTAAGCTTCACACACTTTTTTTAGATGCTGTTAATGAGAACGTCTTTGCTCTTGCCTAAATGAATTGACCACAGATGTAACATAATGCATCTGGGGAACGATTGCAGCCTCTTGATGCCATTTCACTTTTTCTGATGTCTTCTCAGGCAGTCAGAGCTGAACTGAATGCTAGTTTGTGAGCCCCTGTTTTTATATTTGTCAAGCAAAACCCTAGAACATAATAGTTTTACATCAGTCTTTCTTAAAGGTGTTCCAGAAGTGTCCTGACCACAAAAAAAAGTTCTGGGATCAAAATTGCTTTTTTAAATTTTGTTTAGTTATAAAGAATTAGGAAAATAAAGAATTAGGAAATGATGCTTATTTCCCACGACAAGTGAAATTTTGTTACATAGTGTTATCTGAGTGTATCTGATTGGCTTCAAACCTTCCATGTTGAGTACCTGAAAAAGCACCATCTGTGCGGCTTCAAACTCAGTGATCTTACATATTTTATAATGTTGGTTTCTTTAATCTTTTTGAAAGATTTGAATTAGATTTCGTCTATGTATATCCTAATTTACCATTTTTCTTGAATAAATTTAGATATTTCTTTCCAGATGATGACTTTTGAATGTCTCTTCTTATTCCCTTCAAATCATAGACGCTAATTTTTAACTGCATTATCAATTTATGCCTCACTTTTTACCTTCCCAGTCGCGTGTTTGAGGCACAAGACTTGTGGAATACAGGAATACCTTTAACGGATCTCACAGCGATCGAAATACATCTAGTTATCCTTTCCTTTAGTAATCTAGATCGGTGTTTACTAGGTATCCCTTAAGGGAAACCTTTTAGAGATTGCCTGGATTTGTCTTTTGTTTTCCTTTTTGCTTCTAACTTTTCTGTATTATGCTCATAACTTCAGAACCCTTCATCTAATCGGCTTCAAATATTCAATACTTGCGTGTGGTAACGAGAAGGAAATTCTTGAAGCAATTAGCATGTTCATGCACCCTGTGACCATTCTGAATTCATTGCCAATATTCTGGGATGATTCGAATAACTTCCATAAATTCATCTTGTCATTTGCGATGTCTGCTCACTTCTGGCAAGGCCTACTGTGAGATGGTCAGTGAGGTGAAAATAAAATTGTAATATTTTTTTAACACACCGGCCGTATCCCACCGAGGCAGGGTCACCTAAAGGGAAAACGGAAAGATTTTTCTTGTTAAATTTAGTAATGTATACAGGAGAAGGGCTTACGAGCCCCTTCCTCCCGGCATTTTAGTCGCCTCATGCGACACATGTGATTTACGGAGGAAGAATTCTTTTCCACTTCCCCATGGAGATAAAAGGAAATAAAGAAGAACAAGAACTATAAATAGATAGAGGCAAACCCCAATGGGTGCGTCTATATATAGGCGTGTACATGCATGTGTAATGTAACATAAGTGTAAGTAGAATTAGCAGTTATCCCGCGTCTTTGAGGCAGAAAATAGACACCGGCAACCCTACCATCATCCTTTCGTGTGGGTAAAACTGGAGTTATTCTCAATAATATGTATTTTATGTCGATATTTTTGGGTGTCTGGAATGGATTAATTGGACTTGCATTATTTCTGATGGGAAATAATATTAACAAAAATTCATTTGGTTGAGAATAATTATAGTTTTACATACAGAAAAGTAATGAAATTTGAGAGTTTACTGTTCAGGTTTCAGTTTTTCACTCGCTTGGCTGGACGGTAGTACCTCCATGGGTGGTTCCTGTCTACCATCCTGCTACCACAGGGCGGTAGTACCTCCCTGGGTGGTTCCTGTCTACCATCCTGTTACCACAGGACGGTAGTACCTCCCTGGGTGGTTCCTGTCTACCATCCTGTTACCACAGGACGGTAGTACCTCCCTGGGTGGTTCCTGTCTACCATCCTGCTACCACAGGGCGGTAGTACATCCCTGGGTGGTTCCTGTCTACCATCCTGTTACCACAGGACGGTAGTACCTCCCTGGGTGGTTCCTGTCTACCATCCTGTTACCACAGGACGGTAGTACCTCCCTGGGTGGTTCCTGTCTACCATCCTGTTACCACAGGACGGTAGTACCTCCCTGGGTGGTTTCTGTCATCCATCCTGTTACCACAGGACGGTAGTACCTCCCTGGGTGGTTGCTGTCTACCATCCTGCTACCACAGGACGGTAGTACCTCCCTGGGTGGTTCGTGTCTACCATCCTGCTGCCACAGGACGGTAGTACCTCCCTGGGTGGTTCCTGTCTACCATCCTGCTACCACAGGATGGTAGTACCTCAATGGGTGGTTGCTGTCTCCCATTCTGCTGCCACAGGGCTATAGTACCTCCCTGGGTGGTTGATGTCTACCAACCTACCAGCACAGGACGGTAGTACCTCCCTGGGTGGTTGATGTCTACCAACCTACCAGCACAGGACGGTAGTACCTCCCTGGGTGGTTGGTGTCTACCAACCTACCACCACAGGACGGTAGTACCTCCCCGGGTGGTTGCTGTCTACCATCCTGCTGCCACAGGACGGTAGTACCTCCCTGGGTGGATGCTGTCTACCAACCTACCACCGCAGGACGGTAGTACCCCCTGGGTGGTTGCTGTCTACCAACCTACCACCACAATACGGTAGTACCTCCCTGGGTGGTTGGTGTCTACCAACCTACTACCACAGGACGGTAGTACCTCCCTGGGTGGTTGGTGTCTACCAACCTACCAGCACAGGACGGTAGTACCTCCCTGGGTGGTTGGTGTCTACCAACCTACCACCACAGGACGGTAGTACCTCCCTGGGTGGTTGCTGTCTACCATCCTGCTGCCACAGGACGGTAGTACCTCCCTGGGTGGATGCTGTCTACCAACCTACCACCGCAGAACTGCAGTACCTCCCTGGGTGGTTGCTGTCTACCAACCTACCACCGCAGGACGGTAGTACCTCCCTGGGTGGTTGCTGTCTACCAACCTACCAGCAAAGGACGGTAGTACCTCCCTGGGTTGTTGCTGTCTACCAACCTACCACCACAATACGGTAGTACCTCCCTGGGTGGTTGCTGTCTACCAACCTACCAGCACAGGACGGTAGTACCTCCCTGGGTTGTTGCTGTCTACCAACCTACCAGCACAGGACGGTAGTACCTCCCTGGGTGGTTGCTGTCTACCAACCTACCAGCACAGGACGGTAGTACCTCCCTGGGTTGTTGCTGTCTACCAACCTACCAGCACAGGATGGTAGTACCTCCCTGGGTTGTTGCTGTCTACCAACCTACCAGCACAGGACGGTAGTACCTCCCTGGGTGGTTGCTGTCTACCAACCTACCAGCACAGGACGGTAGTACCTCCCTGGGTTGTTGCTGTCTACCAACCTACCAGCACAGGATGGTAGTACCTCCCTGGGTGGTTGCTGTCTACCAACCTACCAGCACAGGACGGTAGTACCTCCCTGGGTTGTTGCTGTCTACCAACCTACCAGCACAGGATGGTAGTACCTCCCTGGGTTGTTGCTGTCTACCAACCTACCAGCACAGGACGGTAGTACCTCCCTGGGTGGTTGCTGTCTACCAACCTACCAGCACAGGACGGTAGTACCTCCCTGGGTTGTTGCTGTCTACCAACCTACCAGCACAGGATGGTAGTACCTCCCTGGGTGGTTGCTGTCTACCAACCTACCAGCACAGGACGGTAGTACCTCCCTGGGTTGTTGCTGTCTACCAACCTACCAGCACAGGATGGTAGTACCTCCCTGGGTTGTTGCTGTCTACCAACCTACCAGCACAGGACGGTAGTACCTCCCTGGGTGGTTGCTGTCTACCAACCTACCAGCACAGGACGGTAGTACCTCCCTGGGTTGTTGCTGTCTACCAACCTACCAGCACAGGATGGTAGTACCTCCCTGGGTTGTTGCTGTCTACCAACCTACCAGCACAGGATGGTAGTACCTCCCTGGGTTGTTGCTGTCTACCAACCTACCAGCACAGGACGGTAGTACCTCCCTGGGTGGTTGCTGTCTACCATCCTGCTGCCACAGGACGGTAGCACCTCCCTGGGTGGTTGCTGTCTACCAACCTACCAGCACAGGACGGTAGCACCTCCCTGGGTGGTTGCTGTCTACCAACCTACCACCGCAGGACGGTAGTACCTCCCTGGGTGGTTGCTGTCTACCATCCTGCTGCCACAGGACGGTAGTACCTCCCTGGGTGGTTGCTGTCTACCAACCTACCACCGCAGGACGGTAGTACCTCCCTGGGTGGTTGCTGTCTACCAACCTACCACCACAGGACGGTAGTACCTCCCTGGGTGGTTGCTGTCTACCAACCTACCAGCACAGGACGGTAGTACCTCCCTGGGTGGTTGCTGTCTACCAACCTACCAGCACAGGACGGTAGTACCTCCCTGGGTGGTTGCTGTCTACCAACCTACCAGCACAGGACGGTAGTACCTCCCTGGGTGGTTGCTGTCTACCAACCTACCAGCACAGGACGGTAGTACCTCCCTGGGTGGATGCTGTCTACCAACCTACCAGCACAGGACGGTAGTACCTCCCTGGGTGGTTGCTGTCTACCAACCTACCAGCACAGGACCGTAGCACCTCCCTGGGTGGTTGCTGTCTACCAACCTACCAGCACAGGACGGTAGCACCTCCCTGGGTGGTTGCTGTCTACCAACCTACCAGCACAGGACGGTAGTACCTCCCTGGGTTGTTGCTGTCTACCAACCTACCAGCACAGGACGGTAGTACCTCCCTGGGTGGTTGCTGTCTACCAACCTACCAGCACAGGACGGTAGTACCTCCCTGGGTGGTTGCTGTCTACCAACCTACCAACACAGGACGGTAGTACCTCCCTGGGTTGTTGCTGTCTACCAACCTACCAGCACAGGACGGTAGAACCTCCCTGGGTGGTTGCTGTCTACCAACCTACCACCACAGGACGGTAGTACCTCCCTGGGTGGATGCTGTCTACCAACCTACTACCACAGGACGGTAGTACCTCCCTGGGTTGTTGCTGTCTACCAACCTACCAGTACAGGACGGTAGTACCTCCCTGGGTGGTTGCTGTCTACCAACCTACCAGCACAGGACGGTAGTACCTCCCTGGGTTGTTGCTGTCTACCAACATACCAGCACAGGACGGTAGTACCTCCCTGGGTTGTTGCTGTCTACCAACCTACCACCACAGGACGGTAGTACCTCCCTGGGTGGTTGCTGTCTACCAACCTACTACCACAGGACGGTAGTACCTCCCTGGGTGGTTGCTGTCTACCAACCTACCAGCACAGGACGGTAGTACCTCCCTGGGTGGTTGCTGTCTACCAACCTACCAGCACAGGACGGTAGTACCTCCCTGGGTGGTTGCTGTCTACCAACCTACCAGCACAGGACGGTAGTACCTCCCTGGGTGGTTGCTGTCTACCAACCTACCAGCACAGGACGGTAGTACCTCCCTGGGTTGTTGCTGTCTACCAACCTACCAGCACAGGACGGTAGTACCTCCCTGGGTGGTTGCTGTCTACCAACCTACCAGCACAGGACGGTAGTACCTCCCTGGGTGGTTGCTGTCTACCAACCTACCAGCACAGGACGGTAGTACCTCCCTGGGTGGTTGCTGTCTACCAACCTACCAGCACAGGACGGTAGTACCTCCCTGGGTGGTTGCTGTCTACCAACCTACCAGCACAGGACGGTAGTACCTCCCTGGGTGGTTTCTGTCTACCAACCTACCACCACAGGACGGTAGTACCTCCCTGGGTGGTTGGTGTCTACCAACCTACCACCACAGGACGGTAGTACCTCCCTGGGTGGTTGGTGTCTACCAACCTACCAACACAGGACGGTAGTACCTCCCTGGGTGGTTGCTGTCTACCAACCTACCAGCACAGGACGGTAGTACCTCCCTGGGTGGTTGCTGTCTACCAACCTACCAGCACAGGACGGTAGTACCTCCCTGGGTGGTTGCTCTCTACCAACCTACCAGCACAGGACGGTAGTACCTCCCTGGGTGGTTGCTGTCTACCAACCTACCAGCACAGGACGGTAGTACCTCCCTGGGTGGTTGCTGTCTACCAACCTACCAGCACAGGACGGTAGTACCTCCCTGGGTGGTTGCTGTCTACCAACCTACTACCACAGGACGGTAGTACCTCCCTGGGTGGTTGCTGTCTACCATCCTGCTGCCACAGGACGGTAGTACCTCCCTGGGTGGTTGCTGTCTACCATCCTGCTGCCACAGGACGGTAGTACCTCCCTGGGTTGTTGCTGTCTACCAACCTACTACCTAAGAATAAAAATATTTATTTATATTTTTTTTATTATTTGCTATGACTATCAATATTTTTATTGCACATATCAGTCCCTTTTTTATTCCCCTGGCGACCATTACATGCACAATCAGTCGAGCATCAACACAGTAACATTTCATTTTACATAAAAACCAAGGCTAATAATTAGCCAGATTCAGCTATATGCAAATCCACAATAGTTAAAATATGCAATAGAAACGAGTGAATTCAATGTTTAGTCATGATTTTACAAAGGCTGCGGATTCCAGCCAATATATTTTAAAAGCGGGAATTTCTCACTGGGAATCTGTGTTAACGTTCCAGTGTGGGAAACTGGAAGGCATTTATTCACTAAGGCAAATTAAAACAAGTCCTGATTTAAGGTAAACTTATCTGAAGTGGAGAATTTGAGAGGTGTCTGTGTAGAGTGGACACCCACAGAACATCTTCCCAACTAAACAAAACTACTATTATTATTATTACTATTACTAATAATACAAAAATTAATATTATTAAAAGTTATAATAATGAGACATTAATAATAATGCTTCTAATGCTCCTATTACTACCACTTCTATTATTAATACTACTAATTCTTCTAGATGTTCTACTAGTATTTCTATTAGTACGATCATTACTATTACTTACAGAAATGTTTTCATGATGTGTCAGACAAGTTTCATTAAAACAGTGGTATATAATGTTGAAAAATTGACGAATTAGACACATTTACGAAAGAGAGATGTTTCGTTCACCATTACCCTCATTTAATGACATTCTTTTGGACAGCATCACCATGGAATTATAATACACAGAATACAAGATTGCTAAATCTCTGGCCCACCTTCTGGGACTGATCCACTTGCAGTAATGAGCTCTACCCACATGTGAACACGTCCACTACTACTGCATCAGTCTAATTCTTCCACTGGCTCCACTATAGTAGGTGCCCTTATCAAGTCTGTGCGTTACATTGAAATAGCCCCTGGTAAGAGAAACGTCTCCGAAAAGATATTCAAGTGTTATGCATGTGTTTTATTTATTAGCTTGTGTTTGTGTGTGTGTGTGTGTGTGTATATATATATATATATATATATATATATATATATATATATATATATATATATATATATATATATATCACCGAATATCGTAGGTTTCGGATTTAGACCACTTTTTTGGGCGAAATTTTGGTCCGGATTTCGTGCCTCGTCCCGGAAATCGTACATATTAGATGCGTCCCCGTGGGCCACTCATATGATCGTGACTCACTCTTGAGCACATTGAATGTCTTATTTTAGGTTAATACAGACATTTTCATTAATCCATCTATGATATTATCTTCAAAATTATATAAGAAACACGTTACTTAGCATATAATCATGCGATGTTTATATGCTATCAAGTGGTGAATTGGTGGAGAGAAAACATTGTTTTCTCTGGTCCAGCGTTAGAGAAAACTGTATGAATCTGCATCTGGCCCAGTCACTCCCCCACTCCGCTTTTGTTTACAATTCTCGGCATGAATTATTCATTACATCTCCCTTTGTTTATGATGGCAACTAAAGGTAGTTGTTAGAAACGATTAAACTCAGTGAACATGGTATGTCGATGGTAATATGGTTGTGGGCCGCAGTGTTTGTAGCCGGTAGGTGTAGACCAGGTGGGTATAGTCCTTCTGGGACTACAAATGCTACTCACCTCTCACCCTACATTAAGACAACAAATCTTTTAAGGTAAATAATGAATGTACTGTGTATGTATTTTACTTTTTATGTTTCAATGTCTAGTTCTATTACTAACTTAATATAAGTTAGTGTAAACTTGACAACATGTTGTGGAATCTATTGCGGCTTTAGGGAAGTCCATGGGGTCAGATGCGAGTGGCCAGGATGTGGAAAAGTTGGTGGACAACCACAGGGGAGAGCTAACCACTGAAAGGCTGCAACACTATAGTTATTCTCTATGTAATAATTTTTTTTTTAATATTTTTGGGTGTCTGAAACGGATTAATTGGATTTATATTTTTTTTATGGGAAATATTACTTCGGTTTACTTAAATTTCGGATTTAGACCGACCTTCTGGAACGGATTAAAAGTACGAAATCCGGAGTTCCACTGTATATGTTTGTGTATTGCCGAATAGGTAAAACTTGCGATTTTGGCTTGAAAAGCAATGCTCTTTTTGCCAAATAAGGCAAGCAAAAATTTGTGTATGAAATAACTTCGAAAAATCATTCTGAACCTAACGAAAAAAAAATATTTTTTTAATATAAATATATATATATATATATATATACACACACACACACACACACACACACACACACACACACACACACACACACACACACACACGTATGTAACATCTTGGTATCTTTAATGTAGAAGTTTCGCCATCCAGTGGTTTTATCAATACATATTATAGGACATAATTTGAAGACAGTGTGACTGTATACAAAAGATAAGGTAATCAGTCCCTCAGCCTTGAAAAGAATAATTTTTTCAAGATTGATGGACTGATTACATAGACTCAAGGCTGAGGGACTGATTACCTCAGACTCCTCCTGTTCTTTACCATTCTCCTTTGTATGGACTGATGAAGCCACTGTGTGGCGACACGTTTCCTCAGTAAAGATACCCAAGTGTTGCACATGTGTCTAATTTATCAAAAAAAAAAAAAAAAAAAAAAAAGCCTATGTAGCTGACATTTCATTAATGTAAATTATGTACATTATTTTTTTTCAACAAGTTATATTTCATTTTATCAGTTTTAATATTTTTGTCATCAATGTCACCAGTAATGTGAGTCATCGTAAAAGGTAGTGAAGGCTCGCTCCTCCGTCAACTGATTATGAAACGGACGCACTACTCTCGCAGTCCGCCAGGCTAATGGAAGAATCAAGGGAAGTGCTTTGATGCCCCCTGAGGAGCTCTTGATCTAGTTAACCGGACTTATCCTCCTTTGGATAAAACCTGATTGGCCCTCAGTCCAGTGAGGAGTAGCGAACCTATGGCAAGTGTACCTAAGGAGTCTCAAAAAAAAAATTGATGGCATGCTGCACGAGTCAAGGAATCCTAGCACTACACCAGCTGGACGCCAACTGGATACCAACTGGACGCCAACTGGACACCAACTAGACACCAGCTAGACGGTACCAACGACGCGTTTTGAAATCATGTAAATGGTTCAAAAAACCAACAAGTTGAAGAAAGAGACACTTATGTAACATTTTGGAATTTTTATTACAGAAACGTTTCACCAATCAGTGGCCTTCTTCAGTCCAATACACGAAAGAACAGTTAAAAGTTAGGACTAATTACCTCAAATTCCTCATCTTCCACAGTTTTCTGTAATGAACTAAAGTAGCCGCTGGCTGGTGAAAAGTTTCCGAAATAAAGTCGAATGTTGTACAAATGTCTCATTCTTCAACGTTTTGCAATCCTTGCAGTATGTGGGCAATGACAGAGGTTACACTTCAGTATCTGGGCAATGACAGAGGTTACACTTCAGTATCTGGGCAATGACAGAGGTTACACTTCAGTATCTGGGCAATGACAGAGGTTACACTTCAGTATCTAGGCAATGACAGAGGTTACGCTTCAGTATCTAGGCAATGACAGAGGTTACACTTCAGTATCTAGGCAATGACAGAGGTTACACTTCAGTATCTGGGCAATGACAGAGGTTACACTTCAGTATCTGGGCAATTACAGAAGTGAACGTTTGGCGTTGGCTTCGCTCTGCTCATTCGATGTTTTTGAGTGAACACTGGCTATTTTGGGATATATGGAAGAAAACTGTAATAAACTAATGATCCCATTAATAAAATTCCTGAAATATTCAACGATAATGTTGTGCGGAATGTGGTTAATTATTTGTTAGTAAATTGATTTGCAACCTTCAGCACTATTTACTGTTTTGTTTTCTTTTTACATTGGTATTAGCAGTGTATCTACATCTGTCAGCTTGTGATGAATGGTTTGAAAAACCGACAAGTTGAAGATTGAGACACTTATGCAGCATATCGGAATCTTTATTCAGGAAACGTTTCGCCACACAGTGGCTTCATCAGTCCAATACAAAGAGGAAGGCGTAAGGAGAGGAGTAGTATGAGGTAATCAGTCCCTCAGCCTGGAGTCGATGTGTTCAGTCCATCAATCCTTACGCCTTCCTCTTTGTATTGGACTGATGAAGCCACTGTGTGGCGAAACGTTTCCTGAATAAAGATTCCCATATGCTGCATAAGTGTCTCAATCTTCAATCTGTCAGATTGTCCAGAATATTAGTTCAGACAGCAAGCAAATTCGTTCCAATGGAGGCAGCAGCAGAGAATTTAAAGAATTGTTAAGTGAAAGACGTGGCATGATCAAAAATGGTGATTAAGAATTATGCATAATATATTCTCAAAACAGTGAAATGCAAGATTTCTTCTGTAAAGCAGCACAACGAAGCTGTTCCTACATGTCTTTGTAATAACAGTGAGCAAAATTCTCATACATATTTTTGATAATTTATTTCGGGAATTTCCAATTTAATTGCTTTGATTTTGAGATTTCAGAGATTGAAGATTGAGACACTTAGGCAACAAATATTGCATATGTGTCTCAATCTTCAACTTGTCTGTTTTAAACCATTAATTTCGAAGATTATTGCACACCAAGGAAAACCACTCAGAGATGGGAAGTGTAGAAGTATGGTAATCAGTCCCTCAGCCAGGCTAAGGGACTGATTACCTCAAACTCCTCTTCTCCTTACATCTTCCTGCTTTGTATTGAACTGATGAAGCCACTGTGTGGCAAAACGTTTCTTCAATAAAGATTCCCATATGTTGCATAAATGTCTCAATCTTCAACTTGTCGATTCTCAAAACCATTTATCACACATTCCTGTCTACCTTCAAAGAATGCAGACTCAATGCGCACAATCGTAGGAAAGATTTCTAATACATGGGATATTTCCCAGTGCATTTATGTCTCTTCTGTAATACATGACTAGCAGTGAGCAGCATAGTCTAAACGAGACCTTACCAAGGATATATAAAGTTGAACTATAACTTAAGAACTCCCATTATTTCTACTTCTTGATATGAGTCTTAGAATATCATTATCTTCGTGAACACTTATTCACTGTTGTGTTGGCTTTAGATTAATGCTAACCAGAACTCTTAAATCTTTTTTGCATCCAGAATGATTGAGATCTACATTATTCATATGATTAGTTTCATGGTTATTCTTTTTTCCAAGGCTTAAAATCTACATTAATCTGCAGTTGCCACTTCACCCACCACAACTGCAGCAACTTATCCATATGGTCCTGTAGCACTTTAGTATCCTCAACAGAATTAATCTGATGGCCTATTGTAGTGTCATCGGCAAACTTGTTTATATCACTATTTATTCCCTCATGTAGATCGTTTATGTACATTGTGAACAACAAAGGGCCCAACACTGACCCACGTGGAACACCGCTTGTGCAGCGTTCCCACTCTAATTTCTCTCCATTTATGCAAACTCTGTTACCTATCTAGCACGCCTCGATCAAGGAAAAAAAAATTCCTTCCTAGTTCGAGGGTCTCTACTTTCCTCGACAATCTCTTGTGTGGGACTCGGTCTACCACCTCAACTCTTAATGAAGAAAGTTATTTAATTCGTAAGGCAGGAATGCCCCTTCGTAAAACTGTGCTGAGATTCATTGATCAAATTCTTTCAAGGAGGCTTCGAGTAGCTTCAGCAATTACTAATTCCATCAATTTTACCACAACTGAGGCGAAGTTAACTGGTTTATAGCTCGAAGCTGAACACCTGTCTCCTACTTTGTCGATAGGTAGCACTTTTGCCAGTTTCTACTTGCACTTTGCCAGTTTGTAGTGATAGAAGACAACCTAATGGTGTGCTAAGTTCCCCCATACATTCCTTTATAACACTTGAGAACAGTTTAACAGACCTGGAGATTTAAATTTCAGTTTATTTGCCTGAGAACCATGTTACTAGTGACTTTCCTCATGCATAGCTTATCTTCGTTCTGTCCTATATATTTTTTTTTTATTTATGGAATTTCGATGCCATTTTCCTGTGTAAAAAACGAGAGGAAATAAGTGGTGAAGGTTATACACATTTCTGTCACTGACAACGAGTTTACCTGTATAACATAAAAGTTGGTTTTCGATTCCCTACTCTTTCACCTGAAAATTTTTTTTAGTTTGGTTTTCGATTCCCTTGCAACTTTAATTTCATAATCACTTTTGGTTTATATTTCTTTAATCGAATATATTGATTCTAAGTATCCCTTTCTTCTTTTGATATTCCTGTAAATGTCTTTTGACGTATGACATACTTTAATCTATTGTTTAGGCATTTTGGTTTTTTTAATTTGATCTAATTTACCTATTTGGAACATGTGTTGCCCGGGAAGCTTGAACTATGCTTAGAAATATGTCATATTGACAACCATCGTCACCTAACAGCCTGTCACCTACCCGACTTGTTAGGTCACTCCAGCTGCCTCCACCCAGATAATTATGTAATCCCTCGGAATCCCGAAAAAAAAAAGCTAGCAATAGCTAGTCGATTTCAGAATTTAAAATCTTCATGGGAGGTTCCTTGATGCTGGTAAAGGGTTATTGATCTTGGAAATTAGGTATATGCTACAATTCCCTGAATTAAGCCTGAATGCCTTACATATCCCCCCCCCCACACACACACAGGCGCTGTACATTCCCTACGGGTTTAGCGCTCCTAATGATAATCAGAATGTACTCAGCGAGGTAAATTCGGTATACAGTGGACTATTTATGTACAAGAATGTTCGTTGGCTTAGTGCTCTGTCCTTGAAAGATTAGTCGAGTATTTGGATGAAATTACTTGAAGACCAAATTACAAGAATCTGCCAAAACACTTAGACAACACAAAAGCCTTTGAAATCAAACCAAAAAATTTAAAGTTAAGTCAGTAAAGGAACTTTTAAATATTTACCCAAAATAAAAAAAAAAAAAAAAAAAAAAAAAAAAAAAGTGACCGTTCTAGAAATTCATGAGAAAACATCCACAGCCTTCAAATGCAATTTTTGACCATCAATTCTTCAACTATTGAATTTTTTTTTTTAAAGATTTACTGAGTTCAGGTTATTTTGACTTCAAAATTCATGAACTGTGCAGACAGTGTAACAAAAGACAGTCTGAATTTGGAAATGTTGCTGCGGGTTGTTTGTGACAGTTTTGAGACGCAAATAACTGTTTTCAGTTATGAACCCCTCGAAGAAGGTTCCTTGATGTTGGTGAGGGGCTCTTGATTTAGGGAATTGAATCTGTGCTCCAGTTCCCCGAATTAAGCCTGAATACCTTCCACATCCCCCCCCCAGGCGTTGTATAATCCTCCGGGTTTAGCGCTTCCCCCTTGATTATAATAATAATTACAGTTATGAATTCCGTCAAGTCTGATAAGTACAACAGTTAGGTATCTTTATTCCGAATAAAGATACCTAACTGTTGCACATGTCTTTCTATCAAACTGTCGGTATTTGTCGGTATATGCATTTGTCATGTCTAATTATAAGGGTAACCTTATTATTATTATTATTAAAGATTAGCCGGTATTCTCCCGGCCCGGGCCTTTTCCAAGTGGTGGCCCGGCCTTGGTTCCCTCTTTAGGGAGTGTCTGAGACCTAAGTCTCCCATGGGAGGAGGCACAAGTACCTCCTGATCTTTGGGACCAACTGTCCCCAGGCCTAGCCACAAGCTAGGCCTCTCTGGTCTGCCATCCCTCCCCAAGGGGCCTAATGGGAATGACAGTCTTATGAGCTAAAGGCTCGGGCTCAGGCACCTACCCTACCCTAGAAAGGTTAGGCACGGTGTCGATGAGGGTAACCTTGTTGATGAAACTAGGGGTACATAACTCAGAAAAAAAAAAAAACGGAATACGACCCTACTATAAAATTTCATTTATCATTGCTGCAGCAGCAATAGGTCTCACTGAGAATAAAATATGCCTGTTTTCCTTTAATTTATTTTTTAAAAGAATAAATTTGATTTCACTGACACATTACATAAGTTACTAAAAAGGTACAGTACTAATTATAAATTTTTTACATTTTTTTTTTTAATCGTTGATATTGATTATTTTTTGAAGTGGTTCTAAAATATTTTAATTTATTTCAGCCTCATTGTTATAGCTGTGTTAATATTAAATACAACTAAGCATGTGACTCTTTTTTTTCTTAAATAAAGGTCCATTAATATCACTAATTCATTAATCTTAATTCTTGCAGCTTACTAATTATAAATAACCTAATTTCTAAATCTAACCAGCTCAAAAAATTTAGAAGTTATCGGCTTCTAAGAATGCTTTAAAGAATTTTTATTTTTTCCCTCATTTTTTTTAAATACCAAGATAATAAAATAATATAATTTTAACAATAAAATCAACTGCCCAAAATTCCCACTTGCAGGCGAGAGAACTTTAAGTAATATTACCCCCAGAATAAACTCTCAAAACAAGAAATCAAAAGGACACAGGTGCAACTAATGTGACATTGTGGCAACGTTTTGCTCTCCAGAAGCTTTGTCATGCTGTTGACAAAGCTCCTGGAGAGCGAAACGTTGCTACAATAAAATGTCACATTAGTTGCCCTTGTGTCCTTTTACTTTACATATTGTCGGTAATTCTACTAACATATAAAAAAAATCACCACTGATCATAATACTGTCATATAAATGTTTGCAAGTGACTTAGTTTCTTCTTATGACATCACAATAAACACAACTCTGACATCACAATAAACACAACTCTGACATCACAATAAACACAACTCTGACATCACAATAAACACAACTCTGACATCACAATAAATTAGCAGACCTCTTCACGGTTTTATTATTAAAATGATGGAGGAGCGCTAAACCCGTAGGATTATACAGTGCCTGGGAGGGGATGGTAGGTATTCAGGCTTAATTCAGGGAACTGGAGCACATATTCAATTGCCTAGATCAAGAGCCCCTCACCAGCGCAAGGAACCTCCCTCGAGGGGCTGACAATTTTAAGTACCTACCTTAAGGTAGATCACGCGTCAGTTATCCAACAATGAATTAGGCAGTTTGTGTGTATCATAATGCGGGCAATACAGTAACATGAGCAATCACATCTTATTTTTAAGGGGACCTATCTTATCTCTAACTTTTGTTCTATAAACCTGGAAAAAACTTTTTGGGTTTGTTTTCGAATCCCTAGCAACTTTAATTTCATAGTCCCGTTTATCTTTAATTATCCCCTTTTTAACGTCCCTCTTAATGACAATATACTGATTCATAAGATGACCCTCACCTCTTTTGATACGCCTATGAATTTCTTTCTTCTGTCCTTAGATATTTTAGCCTATTATTAACCCATTTGGGGTCAATTCTATTCGATCTAATTTCCTTATATAGGATAAATGTCCTTTGGGCAGCATGTATTGTGTTAAGAAAGCTGTCATACTGATAGCTCTCTTCGTTACTCCAGTCTACAGATGATAAGTGTTCTCTAAGCCCATTGTAATCTGCTAAACGAAAATCTGGGACCATTAGTGAATTATCCCTACTATTATACTTCCATTCAATGCTAAAGATAATTGATTTGTGATCACTTGTGCCGAGTTCCTCTGTAATTTCTAAATTATTTACAAAGGGTTTCCTTGTTTGCCAAAACCAAGTCAAGCAGGCTATTTCCCCTTGTAGGCTCTGTCACAAACTGCTTCAAAGAACAATCCTGAACTACTTCTAAGAAATCGTTTGATTCTAAATTCCCAGTCAAGAAATTCCAATCAATATGACTAAAGTTAGTCTCCTAGAATTATTACGTTATCGTGCCAAGTGGCCTTAACAATTTCCTCCCATAGTAGTCTCCCTTGGTCCCTATCCAAGTTTGGGGGACGGTATATTACACCTAAAATAAATTTTTCATGCCCCTCTGAAAATTCTATCCAAACAGACTTTGTATGTGTTACTTCAGATTTAATACCCGTTTTTATGCAACAGTTCAAGCGATCTCGGACATACAGTGCCACCCCACCCCCCTTCCCGATATTTCTATCTACTTGGAGCAATTTAAAACCCTGAATGTGACATTCTTAAGGCATGTCCCGACTTTTTGAATTAAACCACGTCTCAGTTATGGCAAATACATCAATGTTACCTGCACTAGCAACTAATCTCAACTCGTCCATTTTATTCCTAGCACTGCGGGTATTAGCTTAATGTATATTTAAAGACCCTCCTTTTTCTTTACTCTTCCTGCTCATTTCTGTTTTTCCACTAAACCTATTACTGTCCTTGTCGCCTATTGTCACTGCCTTTCCAGTATCCACCTAATTTTGCCTATTACTAGTTTTCCTAGTACTCATATTACTACACTGGGACTTCACTGTTTTCCCGCCAAAACCCATACCACTAACTATTCCTAGTTTAAAGACATAACAGCTCCCTCCACTGCGTTGGCCAGTGCTTCCATCCTAAACCTAGATAAGTGAACCCCATCCCTGGCATACATGTTATTTCTGCCATAGAAGAGGTCCCAGTTGTCAATGAATGTTACCGCATTTTCCTTACAGTATTTGTCCAGCCAGCAATTGACACCAATTGCCCTGGACAACCATTCGTTTCCAACTCCTCTCCTTGGCAAAATACCACATATGACAGGTTTCCCACCCTCCTCCTAATTATCTCTATTGCTGACATATACCTGCTAATCAGGTCTTCACTCCTACGTCTGCCAACATCGTTGCCTCCAGCACTGAGACAGATAATGGGATTGCTCCCATTACCTCTCATGATGTCATCCAGACGGCTAACAATATCCTCCATCCCAGCCCCAGGAAAGCAAACCCTCTGTCTCCTGCTCCTGTCCTTCAAGCAGAACGCCCTATCCATGTATCTAACCTGGCTGTCCCCAGCAACAACAATGTTCTTACCTTCCTTGGTGTCGTTCGTAGTGACGATCCCAGTAGTCGACTCACATTCGTCGGGTAGCACGGAGAATGCATTAGATGTTTCCACAACAGTTTCCACAGGAGTCTTTCTTCTTCGTCGTTTCTACCTTTCCATTCGTCTTCTTGACCTGAGGACTCAAAACAGGAGGACTACTACGAATCCTCTTGTTTTCCTCAGTCAATCGCCGTATCTCCATCTTCGCCATCCTCAATTCTTCCTTAAGCTGCTGGTAAATTTGCTCGATGGAGGGCATCTTGATTCAGTCCACGGGAGCACACAAGACACTTCTTCACAGAGTTAAGTACAGGTCACCACTGAGTTAAGTATAGGTCACCACTGAGCTAAGTACAGGTCACCACTGAGCTAAGTACAGGTAGTTGTAGTCTCCTACAACTACTGTTGCTGCTGCTGCCATCACTGTTGTGTCTCCTACTACTACTAGTGTTGCTGCTGCTGCCATCACTGTTCTCTCTCCTACTACTACTAGTGCTGCTGCTGCTGTCATCACTGTTGTCTTCTACTACTACTCGTGTTGCTGCTGCTGCCGTCACTGTTGTCTCCTACTACTACTAGTGTTGCTGCTGCTGCCATCACTGTTGTCTCCTACTACTACTAGTGTTGCTGCTGCTGCCATCACTGTTGTGTCTTCTACTACTAGTGTTGTTGCTGCTGCCATCACTGTTGTGTCTCCTACTACTACTACTAGTGTTGCTGCTGCTGCCATCACTGTTGTCTCCTACTATTACTAGTGTTGCTGCTGCTGCCATCACTGTTCTCTCCTACTACTAGTGTTGCTGCTGCTGCCATCACTGTTGTCTCTCCTACTACTATTAGTGTTGCTGCTGCTGCCATCACTGTTGTGTCTTCTGCTACTAGTGTTGCTGCTGCTGCCATCACTGTTGTCTCCTACTACTAGTGTTGCTGCTGCTGCCATCACTGTTCTCTCCTACTACTACTAGTGTTGCTGCTGCTGCCATCACTGCTGTGTCTTCTACTACTGCTAGTGTTGCTGCTACTGCTGCCATCACTGTTGTCTCCTACTACTAGTGTTGCTACTGCTGCCATCACTGTTGTGTCTCCTACTACTACTAGTGTTGCTGCTGCTACCATCACTGTTGTCTCTCCTACTACTACTAGTGTTGCTGCTGCTGCACCCTCTATCAAACACCTTCACACACCCGCCCCTATATCAAACACCCATCACACCCCCCCTATATCAAACACCCATCACACCCCCCTATATCAAACACCCATCACACCCCCCCTATATCAAACACCCATCACACCCCCCCTATATCAAACACCCATCACACCCCCCTATATCAAACACCCATCACACCCCCGCTATATCAAACACCCATCACACCCCCGCTATATCAAACACCCATCACACCCCCGCTATATCAAACACCCGTCACACACCCCCCTATATCAAACACCCGTCACACACCCCTATATCAAACACCCATCACACCCCCCCCTATATCAAACACCCGTCACACCCCCCTATATCAAACACCCATCACACCCCCCCTATATCAAACACCCGTCACACACCCCTATATCAAACACCCATCAAACCCCCCCTATATCAAACACCCCTCACACCCCCCTATATCAAACACCCATCACACCCCCCTATATCAAACACCCGTCACACACCCCTATATCAAACACCTGCCGCACACCCGCTCCTCTGTCACTCCCATCATGTACACCCGTCGCGCATTCATCATTCATCCATAACACACCCGTCTCTTCCACCTGTCTGATCCGTCACACCCCGTCACTCCCACCTGTCTGGGCCGTCACACCCGTCACAGACATTTACAACAGTATATACCCCACTCAGCGCTGTCAACTCCACGTTGGTGGCTCGTTAGTGTCGGATTTAGAGTTTCATTAACGTAAGGTAGAGAGCTGTAGGAGGGGGAGGGAATGGAGGTGGAGGGGAAGAAGTGGGGAAGAGGAGGGGAGAGGGAGGTGTGGGGAAGTAAAGTGTAGCACCAAGTTTAGTGAGACAAGTTTAGTGGAGGATCAAGTTCAGTGAGACAAGGTTAGTGGAGGATCAAGTTAAGTGAGACAAGGTTAGTGGAGGATCAAGTTTAGTGAGACAAGGTTAGTGGAGGATCAAGTTTAGTGAGACAAGGTTAGTGGAGGATCAAGTTTAGTGAGACAAGATTAGTGGAGGATCAAGTTTAGTGAGACAAGATTAGTGGAGGATCAAGTTTAGTGAGACAAGATTAGTGGAGGATCAAGTTTAGTGAGACAAGATTAGTGGAGGATCAAGTTTAGTGAGACAAGATTAGTGGAGGATCAAGTTTAGTGAGACAAGATTAGTGGAGGATCAAGTTTAGTGAGACAAGATTAGTGGAGGATCAAGTTTAGTGAGACAAGATTAGTGGAGGATCAAGTTTAGTGAGACAAGATTAGTGGAGGATCAAGTTTAGTGAGACAAGATTAGTGGAGGATCAAGTTTAGTGAGACAAGATTAGTGGAGGATCAAGTTTAGTGAGACAAGATTAGTGGAGGATCAAGTTTAGTGAGACAAGATTAGTGGAGGATCAAGTTTAGTGAGACAAGATTAGTGGAGGATCAAGTTTAGTGAGACAAGATTAGTGGAGGATCAAGCTTAGTGAGACAAGATTAGAGGAGGATCAAGTTTAGTGAGAGGAGTTAATATTTAATTGAGAATGGAATGAATGGCTCCAAATCCTCAGATCAAGAGCTTTACCGAGTCCTTAAGTAACGATATGAGGAAGACGAAGAGACGGTGGTGGTGATTAGGGGAAATTCCCTCAAAGACACTATTGCTGGCCAGCTGGCACTGCCACACTGGACCTGGCCAGCTGGCACTGCCACACTGGACCTGGCCAGCTGGCACTGCCACACTGGACCTGGCCAGCTGGCACTGCCTCACTAGACCTGGCCAGCTGGCACTGTCACACTGGACCTGGCCAGCTGGCACTGTCACACTGGACCTGGCCAGCTGGCACTGCCACACTGGACCTGGCCAGCTGACACTTCCACACTGGAACTGGCCAGCTGATACTGCCACACTGGACCTGGCCAGCTGACACTGCCACAATGGACCTGGCCAGCTGACATTGCCACACTGGACCTGGCCAGCTGACACTGCCACACTGGACTTCGCCAGCTGACACTGCCACACTGGACCTGGCCAGCTGACACTGCCACACTGGACCTGGCCAGCTGACACTGCCACACTGGACCTGGCCAGCTGACACTGCCACACTAGACCTGACCAGCTGACACTGCCACACTAGACCTGACCAGCTGACACTGCCACACTAGACCTGACCAGCTGACACTGCCACACTAGATCTTACCAGCTGACACTGCCACATTAGACCTGGACAGCTGACAGTGCTACATTAGACCTGGACAGCTGACAGTGCTACATTAGACCTGGACAGCTGACAGTGCTACATTAGACCTGGACAGCTGACAGTGCTACATTAGACCTGGCTAGCCGACACTGCTACACTAGACCTGGCCAGCTGACACTGCTACACTAGACCTTACCAGCTGACACTGCGACACTAGACTTGACCAGCTGACGTTGCCACACTAGACCTGACCAGCTGACGCTGCCACACTAGAACTACCTGCTGACACTGCAACACTAGACCTGGCCAGCTCACACTGCCACACTAGATCTGACCAGCTGACACTGCCACACTAGATCTGACCAGCTGACACTGCCACCCTAGCCCTGGCCAGCTGACACTGCAACACTAGATCTGACCAGCTGTCACTGCCACACTAGATCTGACCAGCTGTCACTGCCACACTAGATCTAACCAGCTGACACTGCCACACTATAACTGACCAGCTGACACTGCCACACTGGATCTGGCCAGCTGACACTGCCACACTAGACCTGGTCAGCTGACACTGCCACCCTAGCCCTGGCCAGCTGACACTGCCACACTAGACCTGGCCAGCTGACAATGCCACACTAGACCTGACCAGCTGACGTCTGCCACACTAGACCTGACCAGCTGACACTGCCACACTGGACCTGGCAAGCTGACACTGCCACACTGGACCTGGCCACCTGACACTGCCACACAGGACCTGGCCACCTGACACTGCCACACAGGACCTGGCCACCTGACACTGCCACATTAGACCTGACCAGCTGACACTGCCACACTAGACCTGACCAGCTGACACTGCCACACTAGACCTGACCAGCTGACACTGCCACATTAGACCTGACCAGCTGACACTGCCACATTAGACCTGACCAGCTGACACTGCCACATTAGATCTGGCCAGCTGACAGGGTCACACTAGACCTGGCTAGCTGACAGGGCCACACTAGACCTGACCAGCTGACACTGCCACACTAGACCTGACCATCTGACACTGCCACACTAGACCTGACCATCTGACACTGCCACATTAGACCTGACCAGCTGACACTGCCACATTAGACCTGACCAGCTGACACTGCCACATTAGACCTGACCAGCTAACACTGCCACACTAGACCTGACCAGCTAACACTGCCACACTAGACCTGACCAGCTAACACTGCCACACTAGACCTGACCAGCTAACACTGCCACACTAGACCTGACCAGCTAACACTGCCACACTAGACCTGACCAGCTAACACTGCCACACTAGACCTGACCAGCTAACACTGCCACACTAGACCTGACCAGCTAACACTGCTACACTAGACTTTCACTAGACCTTCCAGAACAATTGTTCTCAAAGATATGCTATGTTTGTAGATGAATGGTTCAGAGAACCGACATGTTGATAAATTAGACACATGTGCAACTCTTGGGTATCTTTATTGTGGAAACGTTTCGCCACACAGTGGCTTCATCAGTCCATACATAGGAGAAACTTGAAGAACAGGAGGAGAATGAGGTAATCAGTCCCTCAACCTTGAGTCGAGATTGATGGACTGACCACATCGACTCAAGGCTGAGGGACTGATTACCTCATTCTCCTCCTGTTCTTCAAGTTTCTCCTATGTATGGACTGATGAAGCCACTGTGTGGCGAAACGTTTCCTCAATAAAGATACCCAAGAGTTGCACATGTGTCTAATTTATCAACATATGCTAAGTTATACCATTAATTAAGAGAAGATCCTAGACTTCACCTTACGAAAGCAGACAAAGCAAATTGAATAGTAATTGTGGACAAGGTAGATTACAGGGGGAGATAACGAGTTAATTGACGTGCACCTTAACTTAAGTAACCTCCATCTGTTTCAATCAACGCATCACCCATTAACGATTGAGACACATACACAGTGTGACTTTGTCAATGGTCCAAGTCGGACCGAAACGTCGTCGTAAGCTTCTCTCTTTTATGTGCGGGTTATTTGTGTATCGTTCCAGTCACGGTATTGTACCTTTTTGTTATTTATTAACGATTGAGCCAAAACCAGTAGGGGTCATATAGTACCTATGGAACGGGAGGCGTTGAAATTTATTCCAGGCAATGTTAAGATAAGTACACGTCAAGGCAATATAATGATATACGGTAAAATAACACTATTCAGTTTGGAGATTAAAAGTGGTAAAATGGCATCTACACACTTCATTAAAATTACTAGCCTTTTTCTAAGAATGATACACCAGTGTTGATCAGAGGAGGAGTCTGTCTCCGGGCATCACACACACACAACTTGGGAATGACCTATGAAGCATCATGCAGGGTTCACCCAGGCGTACAAATAATTTCGTTTGAAACCGATCGAAAGGGGCGTTTTTAAGTAATAAGATTAAGTTTGTGAGAAAGCGGAGTATTCTTGAGAAAGTGGAAAGTTTGAAGCCGATCGGAAAAAGCATTCTCCAGTAATTTGATGCTAACGTTGGCAAGTTTATAAACATTTCTGTAAAATTTCCCCCTCCAGGTTCCTTGATGCTGGAGAGGGGCTCTTGATCTAGGGAATTGGAGCTGTGCTCCAAATTCCTGAATGCCTTCTGCCATCCTCCCCTATTCACAGGCGCTGTAAAATCTCAACGGATTTAATGCTCCCTCATGATAATTGCAAAATTTTAAATTTTCAGCTATGAATAAACTAGTGTGTTATCTTCTTTCTTATAAAATCCACTGACAATAATGTTCTGAATCCAGGCAAAAGAAGCATTGTTTCCTTATTGAGAAATCACCATTTAATAAAATTGGTAAATTGGGACTTAGTGCTACCCAGTGGCAATGTAAACCTTGTGTTTCGGAAATCACAACAGTGGTGAAAATTTTAAGCTGATCCGATGAGTTATTTTCCAGTAATGACATGGATTCTAACTATTCTAAGATATACTTAGTTTTACTGTATTAAGAAATTTGGCTAAATGGAAGTAAAACTTAATAGGTTCTCTCCATTCCATAAGATGAACTGGCTTATAAGATAAAGCCTGTGGGTTCCTCACTGGAAACTGGACCTGGGACCAGAGCAATGGTGACAAGTGTCGAGAGCAACAGTACTGGGCAAGGGCTAGTGATACGACGGCCTGAGGCATCAGTGGTTTCCTCACGGCCTGGGTTGGCCTACCGGCTCACTTTTAAACCCAAACTCCAGCTCAGAGAAGTATCAGAAATCAGGACAGGACAAGAGTTACTCAGGAACAATGCAATACTAGCCGACGCCAATCAAAATGATAAAATCAACGCACCAAAGCATCTGGAAACAGCACTCATTACGGCACTAAACAATAGCCAGATGAGAAACACTGAGTAGCTGATGAAATTTGATGAACGTGGACAAAGGCAGGCGAGGCACTGGCATCGTTAAGTACGGACACCTGCCTACAACGATAAATATTTAAAAGAAAACTAATACTAGGTTACCACTGCCACCAGTATGTGTGCCCTCCAGTATGCCTGTGTTGGTTCACACCCAGAAGATCCCTGAGGAAAAAAATCATACCTAGTTCTCTAGCTTTGCTCACAAATTGATAGAGTACACAAGGAATCGAGAAGCTACACATGTGATTCAGTCAAGCTCCATGTTTAAATTGAAGTAGATCTCAGGTCTGGACCACTATTGGGCATCCCCTGTAGCTCTGCTACGTATTCGCTAACAGGTAGTCCCTGTTGTAAGAGTAAAGTTGTGTCCCCTTTGAACACAATCTGCCCAACCTTGATACATACCAATGCCTACACAGGCGTCACAAAGGTACTACACGTAATATTACTGACAGCATCAAAGGGTTCCTGATGTTTACTCAAAATCTACATGAAGAGGATCTGTTGACAATGAGCCAACCACTTTGACAATAACTTTCTAGTTTAACAGGGTAGAGTTTATACTATATATTCTAACACTGAATAGTCTATACTATGCAGTTTAACACGGGATAGTAGAGGTAAAAATACTGTGGGCAGTGACCTGCATTCAGTGTCTGGACGTAGCACTGGTAATAACCAGGTGAACCACTAGTACACACAACCTGAGAGTGGCAGTAGTTAACGATATCAGTACTACTGATTATATTGGTGTAACAGTAAGCAAATTCCTCCTATCAGAATATGTTTCTCCTGTAAATTGTTATTTTTTTAATATTTGACTCTTTAAATCGTAATAACACGATTGAAAACAAACCAGGTTATGGGTAGGGTTAGAACCCATGGGTTCTAACCCCCACTCATATCGTGGTTTATGTTGTGATTTATTTCCCCCTTTTCCCTGTTCACATGCCGGCAGTGGTTAGGAGTGGAGGGTAGGGAAAGAGCCTTATGCTTTACTATTCTTTTATTAAATTCTTTGATATATGATAGAACTACTATCTTGCTTGAAGTCTAAGTAGATAGTGCCAGAGTGGACTACCAAACCCTCTACTATCCCAATGCATCTCTCTCTCATTCAATCGATATAAATATATCGATTGAAAATAGTGTGGAGGTGCGTGTGAGCAGGACTGGCTGGTCTGGGTGAATGAGACGCCTCGCTGCGCTCAGATGATCAGGTAGCGACTCCACCTGACACACGACCTCTCGTTACACTCTCATAATGCAATGTTTGGCCTTGAAGCCAGGGAAAAAAAATAGTAGGATAATAACACATACAAACCAGACATGAACACGCTCAGATCGACACACACACACACACACACACACACACACACACACACACTAGACAAGTGCCTTTAAAAATTAGTAATCAACACCACAGGCCAAGTGTCTATCGACAAGTGCCATTGACACCTAGCACACCTCAAAGGTCAATATTTATAAACAAATAACCCGCACATAGAAGAGAGGAGCTTACGACGACGTTTCGGTCCAACCTGGACCATTTACAAAGGGTTATTTGTTCCAGTCACGGTATTGTGCCTTTTTTGTTATTTATGGTCAATATTTACATTAACCTCCACCCTTCCTTGTTGTCTGCCCATGTTCTCCCTTCCTGCTGCCTTATCCCTAACCCTTAACTCTTTAATAATGCGCATACCAACCCCAGCCTTACCTCCCCCACATCCGTCAGATGAGCATCAAAGAGTAGACTACACAAACCATAACATAGTAAAGGAAAGAATGCTGAGAGTGTGGTGCACAAATGCAATAGGTTATATAACAGTATTGATGAGATGAAAGCAGTCTGGCATCATAGCTATCACAGAGAAGGCTAACGGAAATATCAGTTAGATATTCTGTTCCACTTCTCCATGGGGAAGTGGAACAGAATTCTTCCTCCGTAAGCTATGCGTGTTGTAAGAGGCGACTAAAATGCCGGGAGCAAGGGGCTAGTAACCCCTTCTCCCGTATAAATTACTAAATTTAAAAAGAGAAACTTTCGTTTCTCTTTTTGGGCCACCTTGCCTTGGTGGGATACGGCCGGTTTGTTGAAAAAAAATTGAAATTTTTTTGAGGCATGAAAGATCTGGATGAAATAATGGGAGAATGAACAGAAAGAAAAGTCAGTGGATGAGTTGGAGTACCTAGGTGGAAACTTCTGGTAGGTAGAGTAGAACTTTATAACCGCAAAAAAAAAAAAAAAAAAAAAAAAAAAAAAAAAAAAAAAAAAAAAAAAAAGAACGGTAAGAGTCGATTGTTCAACCAAAGATGCAAAAAGGCTAAAACAAAAATGACAAGATAAATAAAAAAAAACTCTAGAAAGGAAAGGCAAAGAATAATAATGTGCACCGAAGAGCCAAAAACGAACGTGTAAGGACGGAAAGGAACGTTGAGCAAAAATTTACAATGACATAAAAGCAAGGGCTAAATCTGAACAAAATAGAATAGCCTCGTAACCACTTCATAAGAGAGGTGACAATAAAATACTAGGCATTTCGACCGAAGATAAAAAGTTCTGATGATAACAGCAAGGAAGACAGAGGTACTGAACAAACAATTTAAAGAGGGTTTTCTCAGTGGAAACAGAGAAATGACAGAAAGCTTAAGTACAGGTTACACCGACAGGAACTAAACAAAATACACTCAACAGAAGAATATAAAAAAATGATGGAACCAGATACATGACAGGTAATGGGACGTGACAAGTTGTCACGTCCGAACTACTAAGATCTACAGTAAACTGATGGACGCGGGACAGTTGCCAGGGGCACTGGAGCCAGCGAATGTCATAACTCGTATACATACCAATATTTCTAATATATATATACCATGTAAAGTAAATGAGATAATCAAAAGATCAATGGCAGAGCAGTAATATGTGGTTTCATCGACGATAACCACCACGGGTCCAGAGTTAGCAAATCTTTGTCTTACCAACCTGATGGAGATCTGTGACAGAGTAACACAAGTGAGACAAGAGCAAGAGGGAGGGACGGGGATGAATAGATTGCATTTTAGACTCGAAGATGAAATTAAATACTATATCCCACATTAGACTTGTGCAAAATCTTGTGGTACAGGCAGGGATATCAAGGAATGTAATCTTGTGGATGAAAATTGCCTTAGTGCAAGGTGTTCAGAAAGAGTATTGAATATGGCTCCACAAGAATCGATATTATGACCAGTTCTGTTTCTGATTTAAGTGAATATCCTACCAGATAAGACAATCAGATACATCCCTGTTTGCTGATGATGCAAAACTGATGAAACAATTTAAACACATGAGGACAATGAAATCTACAAATGAATCTGGACAAACTGTATGATTGCTCAAATAAGTGGTTGCTTAAATTTAATCCAAGAAAATGCAAGGTTATAAAGACTGAGGGCGGGGCAAGAAGACTGGACACTTAATATACACTCAGGAGACGGAGGCTGCAAACCTCACTCAAAACAAAAGACCTAGGAGTAAGCATAGTGCCT
This sequence comes from Cherax quadricarinatus, assembly GCF_038502225.1. NCBI lineage: Eukaryota > Metazoa > Arthropoda > Malacostraca > Decapoda > Parastacidae > Cherax > Cherax quadricarinatus. The sequence continues at coordinate 21,630,733 of NC_091352.1, read as the reverse complement.
TGCATATTGCCGAAGACCACATCAACCGAATAACATCTGCAGCCAATCCTCGCCTGATAGATCCAAGAAAAACTTTTAGGCATCTCAGTCATTCGGGACCTATTTACAACATATGCCAAGCCAGTCTTGGAGAACGCAGCACCTGAATGAAGCCCCCGCCTGAAAACGTGTGTTAGACACTAGAGAAAGAAAAGGGGTGTTCCAGAGCTATTCGATATAAGCAGCAACGAAAAGCTAATGGAATTAAGCTTAACGTCGTTGAAGAGCAGATGAACCAAAGAAGACATAACATAAAATATGCTGATGAACAGACAGGATTGATATACAGTTATAGCAGTTATTGTTGAAAAAGGTAACGGTAAAACAGAGTATGATCACAGATGAGCAAGAAGGTTTCTAAAAAGGATCGGGGATGTTTAGACCAAGTGTTTACATTGAACTATGTAATTAAACAATATTTAGATAAGGGTAATGAAGTTTTCGTTACATTTATGGATTTAGAAAAGGCATATGATAGGTGGATGAGGGAGCAAGGTGGCAGATGATGCAAATGTATGGAATAGGTGGTAGGTTACTAAAAGCAATTGCGAGTTTTTGAGGATAGTGAGGCTCAGATTAGAGAATATAGGAGAGGGAAATTATTTCCCAGTAAAATTAGGCCTTAGACAGGGATGAGTGATGTCGCCATGATTGTGTAACATATTATAGAGGCTGATGTGTTGAAAAGAGAGATGATATTTAAAGACAAAGAATCTAATACAAAGTGGTAGTAGTCACAGTGACTTTTGCCAATTACATGGTGCGTTTGGGAGATTCTAAAGACAGGTTGTAAAGCTTGGTGGACGAATTTGGAAGGGTGGGTAAAAGAAGGAAATTAAAAGTGAATATTGGAAAGAGCAGGGTGATGAGGGTAACAAAAATTTAATGAAAAATTGTATATCAGATTTGAAGGAGAAATATGGAGGAAGTGAAAGTGTTCAGTTATTTGGGAGTGAATCTGTCGGCAGAGAGGTCCATTCAAGACTAGCTGAACGGTAGAAATGAGGAAAAGAGGTGAGTGGTGCACTGAGGTATCTGTGGAGACAAAGTATGTTATCCATGGAGGCAAAAAAGGGGAAAGTATGGGAGTTTAGTGGTACTAACACTCTTATATAGGTGTGAAACATGTTACAGTAAGGAGTGTGGTGTGAATATTATTGTATTGTGTGAATATTATTCAGAGAATGCGTAGTTTGGAGAAACTCTGGATAATACTAAAGGTATTATCCAGAGAGCTATGGAAGGGTTACTGAGGTGCTTTGGATATTTAGAAAGGATACAGCAAAATATGATGACGTGGAGTGTAAAAAGCGAAGAGAATGTTGGGGAGGGATCATCCTAGGAAAGGTTGGAGGGAGGAGTGTAAAGGAGGTTCAGTATGTGAGGGACTTAAACATCTAACAGGTGTGATGGTTAGGAGAGTAAACAAGTGATTTTTATGACTTACCTCTCTCACACTCCCACAACACGTTAACATTTATGAAGGGATTCATGGAAACCGGTTAGCCAGATTTGAGCCCTGGAGGTGGGAAGTGAAGTGCCTGCACTCTGAAGAAGGGGTGGGGATAAATGCATTTCGGAGGGGCACTGGAGTTGCAGTATTGGCGCACCTCTGAGAAGACAGTGATGGAGTGAGTGATTGTGGAAGTGTTTCTTTTTCTTATACAGGTCACTGTGCCTCGGTGGGAGGCGGCGGGTGTATTAAAAAAAATGTATTTTTTTTCTAGGGCGCTTCGTCTTGCTTGACCGACTCTGACTTCAGATCAAGACATATATTGTTGCAAATTTATTTGACTTTGGCAGTTACTTACTGCAATGAATATCCAGACAAGACCATAATTCTTCCTCCCGTTTTATCTTAGATTCTATATCCTTCAGTTAAACCAGAAATACAGTTTCCTTCAAGGGAAACACCGATCATTCCCCAACTCTCCTTCAATATCTTGTACATAACAGTAAAAAAATTCCTAAATTTATTTCTTAAAATTGCCAAATTTTTCCATTTTCGTCTCATTTCCTCCTGTCTCCCCTTCGTTCAATTCATTTCATTAATTAATCGTCTCACTTCCCCTCTTCTGCTATCTCCCTCACTCACTCACAATTCCTTCCTCTCCCCTCACTCTCCTCCTTCATTATTCATCATTCCTCATTCCCTGCATTTCTATGCTGGTCTCCCTTGCATTTCCTTTATACTGTGTTTAATATCAATTTTTTTCGTGTTTTTTATTTATTGTTTAATTTCTGTTTAACTGTGAGTTTTAATATATTTTCCAGTATATCTTATTTTTAACTATCTTTTCTCCTCTCTTGTTTATACTCTCTCGCTTTCACTGTTTCTCTCACACCTCTGTCTTTCGCTAGTTCTTGTTCCTTCTCTCTCTCTCTTGCTCTTTTACTCGTCCTTTTTCTCGCTCTTTCTTTCACCCTTTCTCTCGTTTTTCTCTTTTTTTCTGTCTGTCTGTCTCTGTCTGTCTGTCTCTGTCTCTCTCTCTCTCTCTCTCTCTCTCTCTCTCTCTCTCTCTCTCTCTCTCTCTCTCTCTCTCTCTCTCTCTCTCTCTCTTTCTTTCTCTTTCACTCTTCAAATCTCGTTTACGCTCCATCAAGAACAACAATAAGTCACAATACCGTGACGGAAACAATACACAAATTCCCAGCACATAAGAGAGAGGAGCTTACGACGACGTTTCGGTCCGACTTGGCCTTTTTACAGAGTGACACAAAAAGAAGCACTGCAGCAGAGCTAAGGGCCCACAAGAAGCACTGCAGCAGAGCTAAGGGCCCACAAGAAGCACTGCAGCAGAGCTAAGGGCCCACAAGAAGCACTGCAGCAGAGTTAAGGGCCCACAAGAAGCACTGCAGCAGAGTTAAGGGCCCACAAGAAGCACTGCAGCAGAGTTAAGGGCCCACAAGAAGCACTGCAACAGAGCTAAGGGCCCACAAGAAGCACTGCAGCAGAGCTAAGGGCCCACAAGAAGCACTGCAGCAGAGCTAAGGGCCCACAAGAAGCACTGCAGCAGAGCTAAGGGCCCACAAGAAGCACTGCAGCAGAGCTAAGGGCCCACAAGAAGCACTGCAGCAGAGCTAAGGGCCCACAAGAAGCACTGCAGCAGAGCTAAGGGCCCACAAGAAGCACTGCAGCAGAGCTAAGGGCCCACAAGAAGCACTGCAGCAGAGCTAAGGGCCCACAAGAAGCACTGCAGCAGAGTTAAGGGCCCACAAGAGGGTCGGACCAAAAACACAGGGGCGGAAAAAACTGAAACAGTAAAGAAAAGGTCGTACCCCCTGTGGGACCTTAGCTCTCCCACAGTGCTCCTTTTTCTTGTCCATAGAATTACCCACTCTGTTACTACTATTGTTACTACCGTTACTATATCCTCCTTTCACTAACTTTTCTATCTCTTGTGCCACTAAAACTACTCTCCGTACTTACAACTACCACTACTGCCGCTACTATCACTACTACTCGTATTGCCACTACTACCGCTACTGCCACTACTACCACTACTATCACTACAACCCGTACTGCCACTACTACTACCGCTACTACTACGACTACCACGACTACCACTACTACGACTACCACGACTACCACTACTACTACTACCACTACTACTACTACCACTACTACTACTACCACTTCTATTACCACTACTACTACTACCACTTCTATTACCACTTCTACTACTACCACTTCTACTACTACCACTTCTACTACCACTTCTACTACCACTTCTACTACTACTACCACTACTACTACCACTACTACTACCACTACTACTACCAATACTACTACCACTACTACTGCCAATACTACCACTACTACCACTACTACTACTACTACTACCACTACTACTACTACTGCCAATACTACCACTACTACTACCACTGCCAATACTACCACTACTACTACCACTGCCAATACTACCACTACTACTACCACTGCCAATACTACCACTACTACTACCACTGCCAATACTACCACTACTACTACCACTGCCAATACTACCACTACTACTACCACTGCCAATACTACCACTACTACTACCACTGCCAATACTACCACTACTACTACCACTGCCAATACTACCACTACTACTACCACTGCCAATACTACCACTACTACTACCACTGCCAATACTACCACTACTACTACCACTGCCAATACTACCACTACTACTACCACTGCCAATACTACCACTACTACTACCACTGCCAATACTACCACTACTACTACCACTGCCAATACTACCACTACTACTACCACTGCCAATACTACCACTACTACTACCACTGCCAATACTACCACTACTACTACCACTGCCAATACTACCACTACTACTACCACTGCCAATACTACCACTACTACTACCACTGCCAATACTACCACTACTACTACCACTGCCAATACTACCACTACTACTACCACTGCCAATACTACCACTACTACTACCACTGCCAATACTACCACTACTACTACCACTGCCAATACTACCACTACTACTACCACTGCCAATACTACCACTACTACTACCACTGCCAATACTACCACTGCCAATACTACCACTACTACTACCACTGCCAATACTACCACTACTACCACTGCCAATACTACCACTACTACTACTACTGCTAATACTATCACTACTACTGCCAATACTACCACTACTACTGCCAATACTACCACTACTACTGCCAATACTACCACTACTACTGCCAATACTACCACTACTACTGCCAATACTACCACTACTACTGCCAATACTACCACTACTACTGCCAATACTACCACTACTACTGCCAATACTACCACTACTACTGCCAATACTACCACTACTACTGCCAATACTATCACTACTACTGCCAATACTATCACTACTACTGCCAATACTATCACTACTACTGCCAATACTATCACTACTACTGCCAATACTACCACTACTACTGCCAATACTACCACTACTACTGCCAATACTACCACTACTACTGCCAATACTACCACTACTACTACTACTGCCAATACTACCACTACTACTACTGCCAATACTACCACTACTACTACTGCCAATACTACCACTACTACTACTACTTCTGCCAATACTACCACTACTACTACTGCCAATACTACCACTATCACTACTAATACTACTACCACTACTGCCACTACTGGAGTTTACCTGGAGAGAGTTCCTGGGGTCAACGCCCCCGCGGGCCGGTCTGTGACCAGGCCTCCTAATGCTACTTAAATTACAAGCACTACCAATACTTCGTTTTCTTCCTCTCTTGGTCCTGTCCCTCTCAAACTCGCCTATATACACAGCCTTCCTCACTCTTTTGTGTTAGTGTGACTTTGTAAATGGTCCGAGTCGGACTGAAACGTCGTCGTAAGCTTCTCTCATTTATTTGCTGGTTATTTGTATATGCTTCTCCCTTGCTTTATTATCATCTATTCCTAGATTTCTATATCCTTCATAACGTTTTAGTTCCAGTATTTCTTCTTTTTAATTCTCTATTCTCCCCTTTCCCTGTCTTTCTTCTCCATGTTTCCCTGATTTACCTCTGCCTTCTACATTTTTCTCTCTTCCTCCATCTTTCCTTCCATCATTCTCTCATCATTTCCTTATGTCCCTCTTCCTTCATCTTTAGCTGTCTCTCTTTCTCTCGTCTTCTTCCATTTTCCCTCAATCTCCTCTCTCCCTGCTCCTCCGTCTCTTTTTCTTCCTTGTCGCCCATCATATTTGTCTTCCCCCCACCTCCTCCATTTCACTCCATTCCTCCACTCAGTGCCAGACTTGCAGCACCTTAACCCTCCATCCAGCCGGCCAGTGCCACTACTTAAGCAGCTGCAAATCATCCTCTTCCTCCTCCTTTTTCTTCTCTTCTTCCTCGCCTTGCTCCATGTCTTCTTTATGCTTGTCTTCCTTTCGTTATTATTGCTTAGTCTCGCTCTCCAGTTTCTCCTTCTCCGCTTTTCTTTTGATGTTGTTGTTGTACATACTGATGCATCTGCTGTTGCTACTGTTGCTGTTGATGTTGTTGCCTCTGTTGATGTTGCTGCCTCTGTTGATGTTGCTGCCTCTGTTGATGTTGCTGCCTCTGTTGATGTTGCTGCCTCTGTTGATGTTGCTGCCTCTGTTGATGTTGCTGCCTCTGTTGATGTTGCTGCTTCTGTTGATGTTGCTGCTTCTGTTGATGTTGCTGCTTCTGTTGATATTGCTGCCTCTGTTGATGTTGCTGCCTCTGTTGATGTTGCTGCCTCTTTTGATGTTGCTGCCTCTGTTGATGCTGCTGCCTCTGTTGATGTTGCTACCTCTTTTGATGTTGCTACTTCTGTTAATGTTGGTACCTCTATTGCTCGTGCTGGTACTGCTAAAGTAGCTGTTGCTGCGTCTACTGTTGCTTTTGCAACTGCTGTTGTTGTTACTGTTTTTGCTTGGGCTGCTGCTACTACTGATTGTGGTCCTATTGCGTCGATGTTTTTTCTTATTCTGTTGTCGCTGCTGTTGCTGCAACCGTTGATGATGTTGCTACTATTGTTGCTATTGTTTTTGCAGCTGCTGCTACTTCTGTAATTAACGCTTTTGCTACAGTTGTAATTAAATTTGCAGTCATTATTGCCTTGCCACTAATGTCAAGGCCGCGTGTGCTCGCCTAGTTGTGGTTGTAGGGGTCGAGTCACAGCTCCTGGCCCCCGCCTCTTCACCGGTCGCTACTAGGCAATCTGCCTGCTCCGTGAGCTTTATCATACCTCTTCTTAAAGCTATGTATAGATTCTGCCTCCACTACTTAACTGTGTTTGTGCTTCTTGCACTGCTGTTGTTTCTGGAACTCTGCTGCTGCTGCTGCTGCTGCTGCTGCTGCTGCTGCTGCTGCTTTCACTACTGCTGTTGATTTTCCTGTTGCTCTTGTTCTTATTCCTGTTGCAGCTTCTGCTATCAAGACATTTGCTGCAATATTCCTGCTTCTGCTCTTCTCCTAAAGTTTCTATTTCTGTTTCTGCAGCTGTTACTGCAGCTACTGCTGCAGCTGTTATCGCTACTCCTGCTTCTGCTGTTACTGCTGCTGCTGCTGCAGCTGGTATCGCTACTCCTGCTTCTGCTGTTACTGCAGCTGCTGCTGCTGCTATCGCTACTCCTGCTTCTGCTGTTACTGCTGCTGCTTCAGCTGTTATCGCTACTCCTGCTTCTGCTGCTGCTGCTGCAGCTGGTATCGCTACTCCTGCTTCTGCTGTTACTGCAGCTGCTGCTGCTGCTATCGCTACTCCTGCTTCTGCTGTTACTGCTGCTGCTTCAGCTGTTATCGCTACTCCTGCTTCTGCTGTTACTGCAGCTGCTGCTGCTGCTGTTATCGCTACTCCTTCTGCTGTTACTGCTGCTGCTGCAGCTGTTATCGCTACTCCTGCTTCTGCTGTTACTGCAGCTGCTGCTGCATCTGGTATCGCTACTCCTGCTTGTGCTGTTACTGCAGCTGCTGCTGCAGCTAGTATCGCTACTCCTGCTTCTGCTGTCACTGCAGCTGCTGCTGCATCTAGTATCGCTACTCCTGCTTGTGCTGTTACTGCTGTTGCTGCTGCAGCTGGTATCGCTACTCCTGCTTCTGCTCTTACTGCTGCTGCTGCTGCAGCTGGTATCGGTACTCTTGCTTCTGCTGTTACTGCTGCTGCTGCTGCTGCTGCAGCTGGTATCGCTACTCCTGCTTCTGCTGTTACTGCTGCTGCTGCTGCAGCTGGTATCGCTACTCCTGCTTCTGCTGTTACTGCTGCTGCTGCTGCAGCTGGTATCGGTACTCCTGCTTCTGCTGTTACTGCTGCTGAGTCATTGTCATCCACAAGCACTACCTGTACCCGGGAGATGGAAGCAGGAAATTTGCAATAACATTTAATCAAGTTTACTTGAGTAGAGTGGCAGTGGTAGGGATGGAAAGAGTGAAGGAGGGAGGGAAGGAGGGAAGGAAGGAGGGAGGGAAGGAAGGAGGGAGGGGTGAAGAGGGGAGAGGGTGGGCTTGGAAGAAGTAAGAGTGGGCGAGGGTGGGCTAGAGAGAGGGAAGAACTGGGGCTGGAAGATAAGAGGGAAGAGAGAAAGGAGACGAGGAAGAGCGAGAGGAGGGACATTGAAAAGTGGAGAAGGAAGACCAGGAGAGAAATGAATTGTTGAAAGTGACAGCTAGGGAGATGAATAGTGGAACGTGAGGGCTGGGGAGATGAATAGTGGAACGTGAGGGCTGGGGAGATGAATAGTGGAACGTGAGGGCTGGGGAGATGAATAGTGGAACGTGAGGGCTGGGGAGATGAATAGTGGAACGTGAGGGCTGGGGAGATGAATAGTGGAACGTGAGGGCTGGGGAGATGACTAGTGGAACGTGAGGGCTGGGGAGATGAATAGTGGAACGTGAGGGCTGGGGAGATGAATAGTGGAAAGTGAGGGCTGGGGAGATGAATAGGGGAACGTGAGAGCTGGGGAGATGAATAGTGGAACGTGAGGGCTGGGGAGATGAATAGTGGAACGTGAGGGCTGGGGAGATGAATAGGGGAACGTGAGAGCTGGGGAGATGAATAGTGGAAAGTGAGGGCTGGGGAGATGAATAGTGGAAAGTGAGGGCTGGGGAGATGAATATTGAAAAGTGAGAGCTGGGGAGATGAAGAGTGAGAGCTGGGGAGATGAATAGTGGAACGTGAGAGCTGGGGAGATGAATAGTGGAAAGTGAGGGCTGGGGAGATGAATAGTGGAAAGTGAGGGCTGGGGAGATGAATGGTGGAAAGTGACAGCTGGGGAGATGAATAGTGGAAAGTGAGGGCTGGGGAGAGGAAACAGGGAGGGATGAAAGACTAGAGAGAGGGAAGTGCTGGGGGAGGGAGGACAGAAGAGAGAGGGAAGAAGCCGAGAGGGAGGGCTAGAGAAGAGTGAGAGAGGAAGGGAGGGAGGGAATAATGAGGGGAAAGGCTTCTAGAGAGGAAGAACTGAGGGAAGGGGAAAGAGCTGGAGTGAAAGAGGTAGGGTGTGGAGTGAGGGAGGGATGGTGTGGAGTGAGGGAGGGATGGTGTGGAGTGAGGGAGGGATGGTGTGGAGTGAGGGAGGGATGGTGTGGAGTGAGGGAGGGATTGTGTGGAGTGAGGGAGGGATTGTGTGGAGTGAGGGAGGGATTGTGTGGAGTGAGGGAGGGATTGTGTGGAGTGAGGGAGGGATTGTGTGGAGTGAGGGAGGGATTGTGTGGAGTGAGGGAGGTATTGTGTGGAGTGAGGGAGGTATTGTGTGGAGTGAGGGAGGTATTGTGTGGAGTGAGGGAGGTATTGTGTGGAGTGAGGGAGGTATTGTGTGGAGTGAGGGAGGTATTGTGTGGAGTGAGGGAGGGATGGTGTGGAGTGAGGGAGGGATGGTGTGGAGTGAGATTGGGAGGGTGTGCAATGATTGAGGAAGGATGTGGAGTGAAGGCGGGATGGTGTGGAGTGAAGGCGGGATGGTGTGGAGTGAAGGCGGGATGGTGTGGAGTGAAGGCGGGATGGTGTGGAGTGAAGGCGGGATGGTGTGGAGTGAGAGAGGGATGGTGTGGAGTGAGAGAGGGATGGTGTGGAGTGAGAGAGGCAGTGGAGTGAGAGAGGGAATGATTGGAGTGAGGGAAGGATGGTGTGGAGTGAGAGAGGTACAGTGTGGAGTGAGAGAGGTACAGTGTGGAGTGAATGAGGGAGGGTGTGGAGAGAATGAGGGAGGGTGTGGAGAGAATGAGGGAGGGTGTGGAGGGAAGGAGGGATGGTGTGGAGTGAGGGAGGGATGGTGTGGAGTGAGGGAGGGATGGTGTGGAGTGAGGGAGGGATGGTGTGGAGTGAGGGAGGGATGGTGTGGAGTGAGGGAGGGATGGTGTGGAGTGAGAGAGGGATGGTGTGGAGTGAGAGAGGGATGGTGTGGAGTGAGAGAGGGCGGGTGTGGAGTGAGAGAGGGCGGGTGTGGAGTGAGAGAGGGCGGGTGTGGAGAGAGGGCGGGTGTGGAGTGAGAGAGGGCGGGTGTGGAGAGTATGAGGGAGGGTGTGGAGAGTATAAGGGAGGGTGTGGAGAGAATGAGGGAGGGAGTGGAGGGAATGAGGTATGGTGTGGAGTGAAGGAGGTATGGTGTGGAGTGAGAGACGGCGGGTGTGGAATGAGAGAGGGCGGGTGTGGAGTGAGAGGGGGAATGATTGGAGTGAGGGAAGGATGGTGTGGAGTGAAGGAGGTAAGGTGTGGAGTGAAGGAGGTAAGGTGTGGAGTGAGAGAGGGCAGGTGTGGAGTGAGAGAGGGCGGGTGTGGAGTGAGAGAGGGCAGGTGTGGAGTGAGAGGGGGCGGGTGTGGAGTGAGAGAGGGCGGGTGTGGAGTGAGAGAGGGCGGGTGTGGAGTGAGAGGGGGCGGGTGTGGAGTGAGAGGGGGCGGGTGTGGAGTGAGAGAGGGCAGGTGTGGAGTGAGAGAGGGCAGGTGTGGAGTGAGAGAGGGCGGGTGTGGAGTGAGAGAGGGCGGAATGGTTGCAATGATTATTATGTATATATATATAATTATTATTTTTTCATATAATTTTATATTGCTTATATTTGCGATAATAGCTAAATCGTAAATGTATTGCTTTATATTGTTATTTGACTTATGTTGTTAGGATGTAACATATTAAGTGCTCAGTTCAAGTCTTGATTGTCAAACTACTGTAATTATCGCTTGTTGCTTGTTATACTGCCGGCTTCTGAGCTGCAGTTGTCCACGTTGCTATCACGTGATCGAAGGGATGGGTGTCCTCACCTCCCCTAAAGTATTCAGTCTGCTCTAGACTCGCTTTGTGGTTGGACAGATTGTCTGTCTCATTATTCTTGTTAGTTCTGTAGAATTTTGTTCACAGAACATTGTATAGACTTAGTGATTTTCGACGTTGTACTGAGGTTGTGTGTCTCATAGACACTCTGAGTAACTCAGGTCCTGAACTATAGCTTATGACCTAATTTGTACTGGTTTCTGTGTATTATCACAGTCGGGGATTTTCTTATGCTGAACTTAGATTCAGTAGTATGGGAGTTTTGTAACTTTTGTGGAAGATCTGCTGAGGGTCCCTACTTAGTGTCGTCATATTATCTCCTTGTTCCTGATTCTGTGTCGCAGTTGCTTGTTGTATTGCTATTGAGCTTTAGCATTCTTTTTGTTGTTCAAGCAGACTGTTCTGGTTGCCAGTCGGTCAAGAAGTTAGTTTATTAGAAGACTTTGTCAGTCACTTGTTTAAGTCTAGTCGAGTCTTGAGACATAACGAACTACTTAGAGCACTTACACACATACACACTTACTTGTACATATTTGTAATATCTTATTAAATGTTAATGTACCAGACGGTACTTAAGAATTATAAATGTGATATGTGCTTTCAGCACAATAATATTGTACTTGAGAGAAGTGATATTATTTTGATTACTGTGATTAATTTAATTTATACCTCTAGACAACTTAATGATTAATAAATTTATAAAATTTTAATTTCTCTAGTTAGTAGCCTACCAGTTGTAATCCTGAAGCACTATTGAATAATACTGAATTCTAATGGATAATTGGACAAGGATACTGACTACTTGTTACGAAAACCCAGTAACAGGCTGGATGCTAGAAGGGCAGTCCTTTCTAGTATTCACTGGAGATCTCTAAGCTTTTAGAATCGCGTTTTTTGTAACATGGAGTGAGAGAGGGCGGGTGTGGAGTGAGAGAGGGCGGGTGTGGAGTGAGAGAGGGCGGGTGTGGAGTGATAGAGGGAGGGTGTGGGGTGAGAGAGGGCGGGTGTGGAGTGAGAGAGGGCGGGTGTGGAGTGAGAGAGGGCGGGTGTGGAGTGAGAGAGGGCGGGTGTGGAGTGAGAGAGGGCGGGTGTGGAGTGAGAGAGGGCGGCTGTGGAGTGAATGAGGGAGGGTGTGGATTGAGAGAGGGATGATACGAGGTATATGAGACTGGGACTGAGACGATGGGGGGTGAGACTGGGACTGAGACGATAGGGGGGTGAGACTGGGACTGAGACGATGGGGGAGGTGAGACTGGGACTGAGAAGATGGGGGGGTTACACTGGGACTGAGACGATGGGGGGTGAGACTGGGACTGAGACGATGGTGGGGGTGAGACTGGGACTGAGACGATGGTGGGGGTGAGACTGGGACTGAAACGATGGTGGGGGTGAGACTGGGACTGAGACGATGGTGGGGGTGAGACTGGGACTGAGACGATGGTGGGGGTGAGACTGGGACTGAGACTGGGGGGGTGAGACTGGGACTGAGACGATGAGGGGATAACTCACGCTTACTTCCCACTAGCAGGTGATTGCATTTAAAATACCTGATGTGTTAGTCGCCCTCGCCCTCGCCCTCGCCCTCGCCCTCGCCGGTCTCCCTCAGTCTTCATGGAACTCCATTCACCATCTTATGTGACTTTGATTAACCAATAATCACGTAAATGTATTAACATTTTGAAACCAATTAAACAGATATTTTGTAATTGTGATGAAATTATTTGAAATTGACAAGACGAATAATGAGACATTCGTGTAGCATTTGAGAATCTTTACTGAGGAAACGTTTTGCCAGCAAGAGACTTCTTCAGTCCAATATAGAAAAGGATATTTGAGGATTAGGAGTTCGAGGTAATCAGTCCCTCGGCCGTTTAAACTATTATTTTTATCGAGGTGTGTTTAAGCAAATAATTAATTTAATTTCACCGTATATTCATGTTCACCGATGATTCCTAGTTCGACCCTGATACGGGTGCAATGCTGGGCTTATTTCCTTACACCTGCTGTGTCTGTTCACCTAGCAGTAAGTAGGTACTTGGAAATGTTTAAATAGCCCGTAGATAGAGAGGAGCTTTCGGTATTTTGCCTTTTTGCTATTTACGCACCTGGAAGTTAGTCCACTGGTGTGGGTCGCATCCTGGGAGACAAAATTGAAGGACCATAATGAAAATAAGAGTCATCGATGATGCACTGACATTTTTGTGTTATCCTGGGTGGCTGGCTCTCTGGGTTTAAAATATGACAATATCTTATCTTACACAGGTGTTGTGGGGGATGTTCCCACAGTTTTCCATGACAACCCTCAGTGACCCACTGAAGTGTCCCAGCCCTCAGTGACCCACTGAAGTGTCCCAGCCCTCAGTGACCCACTGAAGTATCCCAGCCCTCACTGACCTACTGAGGTCTCCCAGCCCTCACTGACTGCGACTAGCCAAGTACTCGAACCCATGATGTAGAATGAAATTAACACAGAAGCACCCACACCATCGTATGTCCTCGGACCAAGGGTAACACCAAGGATAACACACCCAGCTTGGCTGGGTGCTTGGTTCTTGTAGGATTTGGTGGTCCTCTGGGTTAGAGCGTCATGTGATTTTCGCTCATCATGGGGCGGGCCAAAACATCATTGGTTCGAGTCCTTGGCTTTTTGCAGTGTTTATATATATATATATATATATATATATATATATATATATATATATATATAGATCAGTGTTTGCGTATATTTCCCCTGCTCTCGCGAATTCCTTGTATGTATGTATATGTATATAATATATATATATATATATATATATATATATATATATATATTATATACATATACATACATACAAGGAATTCGCGAGAGCAGGGGAAATATACGCAAACACTGATCTATATATTTATATATATATATATATATATATATATATATATATATATATATATATATATATATGCAAAAGAATCGAAGACTAACCCAAAAGGATTCTTTCAGGTATACAGAAGTAAGATCAGGGACAAGATAGGCCCACTCAAAAGTTCCTCGGGTCAGCTCACTGACAGTGATAAGGAAATGTGTAGAATTTTTAACACATACTTCCTCTCAGTTTTTACACAGGAGGATACCAGCGATATTCCAGTAATGATAAATTATGTAGAACAGGACGATAATAAACTGTGCACTATTAGGGTCACAAGTGACATGGTCCTTAGGCAAATAGATAAATTAAAACCTAACAAATCCCCAGGCCCTGATGAACTGTATGCAAGGGTTCTAAAGGAATGTAAAGAGGAGCTTAGCACACCTTTGGCTAATCTTTTCAACATATCACTACAAACTGGCATGGTGCCAGATAAGTGGAAAATGGCAAATGTGATACCTATTTTCAAAACAGGTGACAGGTCCTTAGCTTCGAACTATAGACCAATAAGCCTAACCTCCATAGTGGGAAAATTTATGGAATCAATAATTGCCGAGGCAGTTCGTAGCCATCTTGAAAAGCATAAATTAATCAACGAATCTCAGCATGGTTTTACAAAGGGGCGTTCCTGCCTTACGAATTTATTAACTTTTTTCACTAAGGTATTTGAGGAGGTAGATCATGGTAATGAATATGATATTGTGTATATGGACTTCAGTAAGGCTTTTGACAGGGTCCCACATCAGAGACTATTGAGGAAAATTAAAGCACATGGAATAGGAGGAGAAATTTTTTCCTGGATAGAGGCATGGTTGACAAATAGGCAGCAGAGAGTTTGCATAAATGGGGAGAAATCAGAGTGGGGAAGCGTCACGAGCGGTGTTCCACAGGGGTCAGTGTTGGGCCCCCTGCTGTTCACAATCTACATAAACGACATAGATGAGGGCATAAAGAGCGACATCGGCAAGTTTGCCGATGACACCAAAATAGGCCGTCGAATTCATTCTGACGAGGACATTCGAGCACTCCAGGAAGATTTGAATAGACTGATGCAGTGGTCGGAGAAGTGGCAGATGCAGTTTAATATAGACAAATGCAAAGTTCTAAATGTTGGACAGGACAATAACCATGCCACATATAAACTAAATAATGTAGATCTTAATATTACGGATTGCGAAAAAGATTTAGGAGTTCTGGTTAGCAGTAATCTGAAACCAAGACAACAGTGCATAAGTGTTCGCAATAAAGCTAATAGAATCCTTGGCTTCATATCAAGAAACATAAATAATAGGAGTCCTCAGGTTGTTCTTCAACTCTATACATCCTTGGTTAGGCCTCATTTAGATTATGCTGCACAGTTTTGGTCACCGTATTACAGAATGGATATAAATTCTCTGGAAAATGTACAAAGGAGGATGACAAAGATGATCCCATGTATCAGAAATCTTCCCTATGAGGATAGACTAAGGGCCCTGAAACTGCACTCTCTAGAAAGACGTAGAATTAGGGGGGATATGATTGAGGTGTATAAATGGAAGACAGGAATAAATAAAGGGGATGTAAATAGTGTGCTGAAAATATCTAGCCTAGACAGGACTCGCAGCAATGGTTTTAAGTTGGAAAAATTCAGATTCAGGAAGGATATAGGAAAGTACTGGTTTGGTAATAGAGTTGTGGATGAGTGGAACAAACTCCCAAGTACCGTTATAGAGGCCAGAACGTTGTGTAGCTTTAAAAATAGGTTGGATAAATACATGAGTAGATGTGGGTGGGTGTGAGTTAGACCTGATAGCTTGTGCTAACAGGTCGGTTGCCGTGTTCCTCCCTTAAGTCAATGTGACCTGACCTGACTAGGTTGGGTGCTTTGGCTTAAGCCGGTAGGAGACTTGGACCTGCCTCGCATGGGCCAGTAGGCCTTCTGCAGTGTTCCTTCGTTCTTATGTTCTTATGTTCTTTATATATATATATATATATATATATATATATATATATATATATATATATATATATTCGAGAGCCGATAACGAGCGAATTTGTTCCCATAAAGAATAATGTAAATTAGATTAGTCCTGTGGGTAATTTATCTCACAAATACTAAACTAGGTATCAATAATGAGGATACTTAGCTTGGTCGCTGTCTCCGCCTACCACAGCTTCTACCCGTAGGTACCTTCAACCTGACAGTTGTTCTACAACCACAGAGCTGTAAGGGACAATTAATAGTAAATATAATTACCCCTAGAGGGTGTTATTTTAGCATATCTCAGGGTTTAAGTGCTGTTAATTAACTTTTTTGGGCTCAACAGCCCGCGTGTCACCGGGTGTATTGTGGTAAATTTAGAGAAATAATGAACTACCTATCTGCTGTAAAGCTGACCTAACTAGTATCATTAATGACTAGACCTACTTGGTATCTGTATTGGACCCATTTGTTTACCTGGATATTGATGACAAGTAAGTTCTTCAATACTTGTGTATTTGTTCATCTTACAATAATGTCTAAGAAGCTCCACACACTTCTTTGTAATACTTGTTGTTAAGATGGAGATTGTCCGTGTGGTTGAAGATGCAATCTTAGTTTGTTGCAATCTACCCCACACAATCCATTGTTAAGGACTGTGTGGTCTAGTGGTCTAAGGCGTTATGCGTTTTCGCTCATCATGAGACGGGCCAGAGGAGCATGGGTTCGTCCCCTTGGCTAGTGCAGTGTTATTGACACACACACACACACACACACACACACACACACACACACACACACACACACACACACACACACACACACACACACACACACACACACACACACACACTCGCACAAAAAAAAACCACACACACGGGCCGAAAAAGTAAAACTGATCAATTAGCAATAATTAAAGATATATTTTGTTAATGTAAAAACATAAACATTTATAGAGTAAGTTAATAACGTAGAAATTAATAATTTTCTACTCAAAGAACCTTAGGAAACTTACCTAACCTTTTTAAAACAAGCTAAATTTAATTTAGCCTAATCCAACTAAATATATTTTATATAGGTTTACAATAATTTAATAAACAAACACAATGAAATAATTTTTTTTTCGTTAGGTTTAGAATGATTTTTGCGAAATTATTGAATGCACAAATTTTCTCTTGCCCTATTCGGCAAGAAATACGTTGCTATTTAAGCCAAAATAGCAAGTTTTACGTATTCAGCACGTTTTATATATATATATGTATATATATATATATATATATATATATATATATATATATATATATATATATATATAATGGATTTGGCATTTTTGGATTTGGAAAAGGCGTATGACAGGGTGGATAGGGGGGCAATGTGGCAGATGTTGCAAGTGTATGGTGTAGGAGGTAGGTTACTGAAAGCAGTGAAGAGTTTTTACGAAGATAGTGAGGCTCAAGTTAGAGTATGTAGGAAAGAGGGAAATTATTTCCCAGTAAAAGTAAGCCTTAGACAAGGATGTGTGATGTCACCGTGGTTGTTTAAGATATTTATAGATGGGGTTGTAAGAGAAGTAAATGAGAGGGTCTTGGCAAGAGGTGTGGAGTTAAAAGATAAAGAATCACACATAAAGTGGGAGTTGTCACAGTTGCTCTTTGCTGATGACACTGTGCTCTTGGGAGATTCTGAAGAGAAGTTGCAGAGATTGGTGGATGAATTTGGTAGGGTGTGCAAAAGAAGAAAATTAAAAGTGAATACAGGAAAGAGTAAGGTAATGAGGAAAACAAGAAGATTAGGTGATGAAAGATTGGATATCAGATTGGAGGGAGAGAATATGGAGGAGGTGAATGTATTCAGATATTTGGGAATGGACGTGTCAGCGGATGGGTCTATGAAAGATGAGGTGAATCATAGAATTGATGAGGGGAAAAGAGTGAGTGGTGCACCTTGGAGTCTGTGGAGGCAAAGAACTTTGTCCATGGAGGCAAAGCGGGGAATGTATGAGAGTATAGTTTTACCAACGCTCTTATATGGGTGTGAAGCGTGGGTGATGAATGTTGCAGCGAGAAGGCTGGAGGCAGTGGAGATGTCATGTCTGAGGGCAATGTGTGGTGTGAATATAATGCAGAGAATCAGTAGTTTGGAAGTTAGGAGGAGGTGCGGGATTACCAAAACTGTTGTCCAGAGGGCTGAGGAAGGGTTGTTGAGGTGGTTTGGACATGTAGAGAGAATGGAGCGAAACAGAGTGACTTCAAGAGTGTATCAGTCTGTAGTGGAAGGAAGGCGGGGTAGGGGTCGGCCTAAGAAAGGTTGGAGGGAGGGGGTAAAGGAGGTTTTGTGTGCGATGGGCTTGGACTTCCAGCAGGCATGCGTGAGCGTGTTTGATAGGAGTGAATGGAGACAAATAGTTTTTAATACTTGACGTGCTGTTGGAGTGTGAGCAAAGTAACATTTATGAAGGGGTTCAGGGAAACCGGCAGGCCGGATCTGAGTCCTGGAGATGGGAAGTACAGTGCCTGCACTCTGAAGGAGGGGTGTTAATGTTGCAGTTTAAAAACTGTAGTGTAAAGCACCCTTCTGGCAAGACAGTGATGGAGTGAATGATGGTGAAAGTTTTTCTTTTTCGGGCCACCCTGCCTTGGTGGGAATCGGCCAGTGTGATGATATAAATATATATATATATATATATATATATATATATATATATATATATATATATATATATATATATATATATATATATATATATATATATATATTACAATGTCGTGCCGAATATGTAAAACTGGTCATTTAGCAAGAACTCATTTAAAATTAAGTCCTTTCTAAAATTTTCTCTTATACGTTTGAAGATATATTTTTTTCACTAATGTTAATGTAAAAAAAATTAATTTTGCACCAAAAGAATCTTAGAAAACTTACCTAATCTTATTATAACAAGAGCAATTTATTTTAGCCTAACCCAACTAAATATATTTTAGATTTGTTTACAGTAATTTAATACTAAACAAACACAGTGAAATATATTTTTTTTTTGTTAGGTTTAGAATGATTTTGGCGAAATTATTGCATACACAAATTTTCACTTGTCCTATATGGCAAGATGAACGTTACTATTTAAGCCAAGATCGCAAATTCTGCCTATTCGGCACGATATATATATATATATATATATATATATATATATATATATATATATATATATATATATATATATATATATATATATAAGGAGAATATTGTAGTGCCGATTAAGCCGAACCGGCGAGCACTCCCACTCTTCCCTGTCACCAGCACTCCCACTCTTCCTTGTCACCAGCACTCCCACTCTTCCCTGTCACCAGCACTCCCACTCTTCCCTGTCACCAGCACTCCCACTCTTCCCTGTCACCAGCACTCCCACTCTTCCCTGCCACCAGCACTCCCACTCCCACTCTTATCTGTCACCAGCACTCCCACTCTTATCTGTTACCAGCACTCCCACTCCTACTCTTATCTGTCACCAGCACTCCCACTTCACTCTAGTAAACATGTTAAAATATTATTGTAAATTTCTCTCGTCCAGTAGCAGTGGCAGCAACAATAGTAGTAACAGCAGCAGCAGCACTAGTAGTAGTAGCAGCAGCTGTAGTAGTAGCAGGAGCAGCGGCAGTAGTAGCAACAGCAGCAGGAGCAGCGACGTCGGAAACAATAGGGGAAGCAGCAGCAGAATTCCAGGAACAGCAGCTGCAAAAGCAACAACAAAAGCAGGGTCAATAACGACAGCAGCCGCACTGGCTTCTGCAACAAAAGCAGCAACTGCAGCAACAAAAAACAGCAATACCAGTCAAATATTAGCAACAGCAACGTAAGCAACAGCATAAACTCCAGACACAACAGCAGCGGCAGGGTCAGTAACGACAGCACCTGCATTGCCTTCTGCAACAAAAGTAGTTGCAGCAGCACCAGCTGCAAAAACAGCAGTACCAGCAACATAACAGCAACAGCATCAACTCCAGACAAGAGCAGCAGTAATAACAATTGGGGCAGCATCAACAGTACCAGCAGCACTATAAACAATAGCAGCAGCATCACTAGTAGCAGTAACGGAATCAGCAGCAGACACATTGAGCAGCAAACCAAACTCAAAAACGTCAGCAACAGCAGCAGCATCAGTGATAACAGCAGAAGCAGCAGCAAAAGTAAAATAAGCAGCAACAGCATCAACAATATCAAAAGGAGCAACAACAGGTGGGCGAGCACCAACAGCAGAAATAACAGCAGGCGCATAAACAACAGCTGCTACAGCAGCAACAACAACAGTTATTGGAAGAGAAACAGTAACAGCAGCAGCAGCAACAACAACACCAGCAACAACACACGGGACATAAGCAGGAGAAAGAGCAAAAGCAGTATTAACAAAGGTAGAAACACCAGCAATAACAGCAACACCAGCAGCAATATCATAAGGTGTATCAGCAGGAGGAGGAACACCAACAGTAGAAATAACAGCAGCCTCATCAGCAACAGCAGCTGCGACAGCAACAACAGCAGTTATTGGAAGAGCAACAGCGGCAGCAACAACAGTAAAAGAGCGAGGAATGGGACAGTGAGGAAGAAGAGTAGTAACGTGGAAGACGAGGAGTGGGTAGTAGTGGTGGTGGTGGAGCAGGAGGAGGAAGAGCTAGTGGTGGTGGAGCAGGAGGAGGAAGAGCTAGTGGTGGTGGTGGAGGGGGAGGAAAAAGAAGAGGAAGAGGTGGAGGAGGAGAAAGAGGTAGAGGAAGAGGGGGATTTGCAAGTGCTTAAGCAGCTGCAGTGGCAGGATGAAAGATGTTGCTAGACATGGCATGGAGAATGAAAGATGTTGATAAACATGTCATGGAGGATGGAAGATGTTGCTAGATGTAGCAGGGAGGATGGAGAATGTTGCTAGATGTAGCAGGGAGGATGGAGAATGTTGCTAGATGTGGCAGGGAGGATGGAGAATGTTGCTAGATGTAGCAGGGAGGATGGGGGATGTTGCTAGATGTGGCAGGGAGGATGGAGAATGTTGCTAGATGTAGCAGGGAGGATGGGGGATGTTGCTAGATGTGGCAGGGAGGATGGAGAATGTTGCTAGATGTAGCAGGGAGGATGGGGGATGTTGCTAGATGTGGCAGGGAGGATGGGGGATGTTGCTAGATGTGGCAGGGAGGATGGAGAATGTTGCTAGATGTGGCAGGGAGGATGGAGAATGTTGCTAGATGTGGCAGGGAGGATGGAGAATGTTGCTAGATGTAGCAGGGAGGATGGAGAATGTTGCTAGATGTAGCAGGGAGGATGGGGGATGTTGCTAGATGTGGCAGGGAGGATGGAGAATGTTGCTAGATGTGGCAGGGAGGATGGAGAATGTTGCTAGATGTGGCAGGGAGGATGGAGAATGTTGCTAGATGTAGCAGGGAGGATGGGGGATGTTGCTAGAAATGGCAGGAAGTGGAGGAAGAGAGGGAGGCTGAAAAAGAGTAGAGCGAGATAAACATGAATGACGACCTGGAGGAAGAAGAGATGGAAAAAGAGGATGCGATGGATGAAGAGTGAAAAATGGAGAAGAAAGAGATAAAGGCGGGAGAATTGAAGGAGGAAGGAGACATAAAGGAAGAGGAAGAGCTCGAGGAGAAGGAAAAGAGGGAGGAGAAAAGCGATAACGGTAAGCATGGCAAGGAGTGACCTTGGTGAGAATTAGAGAGAGAGAGAGAGAGAGAGAGAGAGAGAGAGAGAGAGAGAGAGAGAGAGAGAGAGAGAGAGAGAGAGAGAATGAATGAATGAATGAATGGAAAGAGATTGAAATGCTCTTCTCCAAGGTGATCTTGACAACCATGTGAATGCTTCACTAAACAGATCCGTAATCGCCTGCAGTATGTGACGAAGTCGTCAGATCAGCCTTGCTTCGGCTTTCGTTGTCAAGAGGCTGCTACTGCTAAGTACAAGGCTTGGAGAAGTTGTGAGAGCCATCCAAATATCTATAACAGGAACCTACACTGGTAAGCCCATTGGCAAATGGAAGAAGTTCAAAAGTGTGCCATCTCTAGATGAGGGGCTGACACAAAAAGAAATTCACTTGATGAAATTATTCCACCTCTAAATCGGCAGGATTGGACCGTCTTTACTAGCAGTCATTAGAAAGCTGACTTCTGTGCTGCACACTTTGCTGCCAGGATACAAGTTCCTGGTCCAGCAGGGAAACTTCCTTTGCTAGAACTGTGTCAAAGTTGTTAGTGGTGACAATAAGGCAGGATGAAGCGTATTTTCTCCTCAAATCGCTGTACCAAGAAAAGGCTGTGAGCTCTGATAAGGTGAGCCCAAGATTGCTGAGTAAATGTGCAGACCAGCTAGTAGCACCTCTAACTCGACTCTGTTAGCACTGCCTGGCACAGTGTCAATGGCCTTCTCTGTGTAATGGAACAAATGTAGTCTCTGTTCACAAAAAGAAAAGGAAAGGAAATCTGCAACTACAGACGAGTGTCGCTCTTGTCAGTCACAGGCAAGATTCTTGAGACAATAATGTCAAGGAAGATGATAGCGTTTTTCGACTACCACTCGCTTCATTGTGACCGTCAATATGATTCAGAAAAGGTCACTTATCTGGTGTTAAACCTCTTCACTAGGTGGCACCGGTCACTGAATAGATCCAAGGTCAGCTGGTGCTTTCGACCGTGTAAAGAGCCAGGGACTCTTGACTGAACTGCAAACACAACAAGACAGGCAGCAAAATGTAACATCACTCTGGCTGTACCCTTCTCTAGAGCATCATTTCTTCTGAGATCATTTATTCCTACTTTTGTACAGCTTGACGACATTGGTCCTTGCTGAACCAGGAAAGGTAATTAATTTATTTCTGTATAAATATATCTTTCATCTAGACAGACACAGTACCAGCAATTAATTTTGTCAACTATTCACCATCGCTGTTAAAAGTTGGGTTAATTCATTCATGAAAACAGTCTTTACTCCTCTTTTTATCATGTCTGAGTTGCCACATGTCACTTCTGCCCAGCAGAGAGAGTATAGGAACTTTTTTCTACAACTGTACGTGATAGCAATTGCTTCTCTGTTTTTGCTTCATATTAATATGCCTGACCGTCTCGTTGCTTTCCTTGGCAGTTTGAACGGGCTGATTGGGCGCGTTATTCATTCCAAACCTCTTTTCTTGGCGTTCCCCCTCCTTTGTCTTTAAATAAATTGTTACATTTATTTTACCTCTGTTCTGCCTACAGCCTCAATTGCAATTCCCCAAACTTCGGGTAGACATTCACGGAAATGTGTACCCTGGTAGTCTCCTGATTGTGTTTGTGCAGTGCAGTTGAAACATGCTATGTGAGAGCAGCTACAATAGAACCACTTATCGGTTTCTGGATTTTAAACGGGGTGACGGCATCTCATCTCGTCCGTATAGCTCAAGGGCTCCATCTCTTTCCCTCATTTATTTTCTCCTAACCATCGAGTGTCAACACCTTTAGATTTTACTTCTCCCATTTAGGAACTTCATAACGTGCCCTTGACGCTCCGCAAATCTGAGTCAACACATTTTACTTACCGTCTATCTGCAGCTGGGTATTATGACATCTATGTATACTTGCACCGCCGTTGTCCTGCCTTTTCATAAGGCAGGACAACGGCCTATAACATCTATTACTACAGACCCATTTTTCTTACTAGTACAATTTGTAAGCTAGAATGTCTGGTTAGTAAAAGTTTAGTATGGTATTAGGAAACCCATAATTCTCTTCCCCTGTCAATCTGGTTTCCGTAGAAGCCGATATACAACAGTTACCTATCGCTAATAAACAGTTATTGCAATTTTTTATCTGAAAAATTATGACTCAACTTAGTGTTACATCTTAGATCAAGCTCATTCACCGGACCTTTGGGACAATCTACCGCTTTTCTTAAGGATTTCATGTCAGAGAGGCACTTCTTTGTCCGAGTTAATAATAGGTTTATCCTTGATTTCCTCCAGGCAGAAGGCATTCCTCAGGGCTGTGTTCCAGCTTCCTATTAATGACTGCACCTCTTCCCCCTTCACATATTTTGTCGTATTTTTATGCTGATTATTTTCCTATAAATTATACAAACGCTGGTTATCATTTTGTTGCAGCCTCTCTCCAGAATTATATTAATCCCCCTTTATGCTGAGCTTCAATCTTTTGTTGCTAAGATATCAGATTACTTTCACAAGGAGCCCTATTGTTCCTCATACCTCTTAAACATGTATGGTATCCAGATCCCTGAACGACAAATGGTCAAATTGGGTGATCTTCTGTTTGATCGCCGAATATTCTGGAAGCCTCGTATAACCTTCCTGGAAGCTGTTGGTCACTCATTCCTGCCCGAATCTCCTTAAAACTTAAGCCCATCTTTCCTGGCGGGTTGACAGACCCGCTCATTTGCATCTCCATACAGCTCTACTCTTATCTAAATTGAACTACAGTGACCCACTGTATTCTTCAGCCATTACTCTCTCCGAATTTGATTCCATTTAAAATAATAATTTTTATTTCTACATGTACAGCGTATACAGGCCTAGTTGACATATAGAAAGCTCCCGGTTATGCAGAGCATTTCGGGCAAATTAGGTCAATTTTGTCTCCAGGATGCGACCTACACCAGTCGTTTAACACTCGGGTACTTATTTTACTGATAGGTGAACAGGGACAGCAGGTTTCTTAAGGAAACACGTCCTAATGTTTCCAGCGAACCGCGTACCTCGATATGTGAGCTCAGCGATACGGGTTACGGCGGTGCTTTTCATCTCCAGCTGATAGTCTAAATGCAAAGGCGAACGTTCCATCTTTGCAAGTTTGAAACTATGTCCATTGTCTCCATTATTTTATCCACTCTCACGACGTTCATGATCCTTCTCTGTATCAGATGATAACGGATGTTACCAGAGCTGCTTTTATTCATCATCCTTATCTATGAACTATCTCTCTCTCTCTCTCTCTCTCTCTCTCTCTCTCTCTCTCTCTCTCTCTCTCTCTCTCTCTCTCTCTCTCTCTCTCTCTCTCTCTCTCTCTCTCTCTCCTTTGTTCCTTATTGAATTTCCTTAATAAGCCTACTCTCTACATTCACCCTTCTTGCTTTTCTCACTCCCCCGTTGGCAAGGCCTAAAGATTCATGCTTGCTCTTTCCCACTTCGATGAGCGAAAGCTCACTTAACTAATGTAACACTCACTCTTTCATTATCATTTAAATTCTCATTCTCGTGTTATTGCTCTAAATTTCCTGGTATGTGGCAGTTTTTCATTGGAGGTCATATTTAGAATCAGCCAGTGTTTTCACAGTCCAGTCTGTGCAATTTTCAAAATTTTCAAGGTCATAATACACATTGCATCAGTGTCCACCTCATCATTTGTAGTCATTTCAGACATAAACAACTTTGGCTGTGCCGTTTTTCTAGTAAATATTAACAAGTCGTATTTTGTTTGATACCTCGACACGTTGATGCTCCTTGTAGTTGATATTTCTTCTTTGCTCCTTTCTCGGATTATTTTTTAGTAATCTCTCGGTAACTATGCAGCCGCTGGCATCAACAGTGACCCAAGTTGGTTCGCAATAAATTCTATTATTATAGTCTCAAAACACAACAGGGTTTCTGGCTATCTTCTCACCGCTGATAGCCAGAAATCGTTCAGGAGTGCTTTTACTCCTGAACGGTTCCATCCTTAGGAGTGAAATCAGATGATATTCCTGGCCGTTTAAACCAAACTATATTCCTAGTAAGTCGACCAAGATTATTTCATGGTCAATGCTCAGAAATCTGCAGCACAAATTATAAATTCATACCCATTTTAATCGAAAGAATTTCAGTAGATTCCTTAAATTGAATTTCCAATAACTCAGAACTATTCCTCTAGCTGCACACTCTGGGAACTCTAGATAACTTATTTAAGTTTAGGTCTTTTAAACCTAAAAACGTAATCACCACCCTACTTCTAGGGACCTAAAATTTAGTCAATAAGTAACATTAGCTTATCAAGCTGAAATAATCTGTGTGATATTTTTATATGCCTCAAATAAGACTTCTACTTTGATTCCATTTATTCCTAATATTCATCCTAGATTACTTTTTATTTTCAGTTCTCAACTACTTCTCCAAACGTCCAGTTAAAACTGATATTCTACCACTCAAACCAATCTACTCTGAAACATCTTGAAATTGATAACCAAATAATTTTTCAGTTTTTGAACCCTCTTCAAGCATTTTCTCTTTAAATCTTAACTGCTTATCAGCATTCTTAAGATTTATATTTATTCCTTTATTCTTCTGAGCTTCACTCTCCCGATGGATTCTTCTTTGGTTTAAAATCATCTTTATCCTTCAGAGAAAATTTCCAACAATCCAGGGCACCTCTAATTTAGGACAATCTTTATTGTTCGTCTCCTTCTTCAGCTTCATCCTCTGCAATAACTCCTTAGGTCTCTTACCTTAAATTTTCACTAGGTCCAGACATCTAGCCATAACCTTAACCCTGGCCCTCCCATTGTGGCTGTCTTTTATTTTATTTGGATGATTAAACCATACCAATCGGCCAGGAACATTAGCTATCTGGCTAGCCGCAAACATGATCGCGGGTCATCTCCTATTTACCCTTCTAGGAATCATAGGACGTTTATCAACAAAACTCCTCACTCTCCCAATTCTAGCCCAGATTCTACTTTTAATATTAGAATCTGCCGTTGCAATTATCCAATCCTATGTATTTGCAGTTCACAGCACACTTTATGCTAGAGAAATAAACTAATGTCATCACACAGACACCACATTTACCACTTAATTGACATAAGACCATGACCCTTAACAGGACCAATTAGAGCTATACTCCTCACATCTGGACAAATTAAATTATTTCATCAATTCAACCCCAACCTTCTTTTCTTTAGATTTATCCGTATCGTTTTAACTGTAATTCGATGGTGACGAGATGTAACCAGAGAAGGCACCTATCAGGGCCTTCATACCCAAATTGTCATAAAAGGATTCTGATGAGGTATAATTCTATTTATCGTCTCTGAAGTCTTATTTTTCTTCTCTTCTGAGCCTTCTTCCACAGGAGACTCGCCCCAACAATTGAAATTGGTATATTCTGACCTGAAGCAATCCAACCTTTTAACCCCTTCTAAGCTCCTCTTCTTACCACCACTATCATACTTTCTTCAGGAGCAACAGTAACTAGAGCACACCACGTAACTTGAGCACACCACGTAACTTGAGCACACCACGTAACTTGAGCACACCACGTAACTTGAGCACACCACATAACTTGAGCACACCACGTAACTTGAGCAAACCACGTAATTTTTAACTCTAATCACTCAGAAGCAATCCAACTATTTTTCTAGGAATTTACCTTACTCCAAGTCTGTGAATATACAGAAGCATCTTTCTCTATCACAGACTCAATCTATGAGTCAACTTTCTTCGTAGCAACCGGACTTCATGGTCTCCATGTAATCATCGGGATCTCATTTCTCTTAGTTTGTTTCTATCGTCTTTATAAATACCACTTCTCCAATAACCACCGCTTGGAATTCGAAGCCGCATCAAACATATTACATTCTCATTACAAAGCACCATCAATGCAACATTCTAATTTGAAATATTTAAGTATTAAATAAAAAAAAATACAATAACAACCCATATAATAAAAAGATTTTATATAAATTATAATTCTATTCTCCTGAATAAACTGCAAATACTTAGAACCTATAACCAACCTATAAAATCCACCTTCACCCCCAAAGTACTCTGACCACCCTTTATCACCAACCTTAAAAAAGGCATCTCCTCTACTTAACTTCCAACGAGTTAACCTTAACGTAGATAAAACAGGTATAAACCACATAGAACCTATAAATATAACATAAGAATAAAACCCTACTACCTTCAAACTAGACCTCGCTCTTACCATATTAGCAACATACCCAAACAAAACTCCAACTCCTCTTACTAACAAAGCTAAAACTTTAAACAAAATCCTCAAACAAATCATATAAGACTCTGGAAATACATCCCAAACCAAAACAGAACCATATATTACTGCCCTAACCCTTAACACTAATTCCCCCCGCCATTATTCTATATTTCTCCCTAACAAATACCAAAGGCCTTATATTAGGTAAACAACTCAAACTATAATAAACCAACCGAAGTGTATAACACATGGTTAAACCCATAGCCAAAACAAAAAAAAAATTACCTCCCTTATAAATGCTACCTCTAAAATCAAATCCTTAGAATAAAACACAGCCTAAAAAGGTATACCACACAAAGCCAAATCTGCTAAATTCATACAAACCCTAGTCAAAGATATACATATCACCTCCCTCCCCATATTTTGAACATCTTGGTACTCATTAACCCTATGAAAAACCATACCAGCAAACATGAACAATAATGCCTTAAAGCATGAATCAATAAATGAAAAAACACAAGATCAGCGAACCCCAGAGCTAAGATGCTTATTATCGCCCCCAACTATCTTAAAGCAGGTAAGGCAATAATTTTCTTCAAATCAAACTAAAAATTAGCTTCCAGCCCCGCCATAAACATTGCCAAACAGCAAATAATTAAAAAGTCTGAACAAAAGAGCCCCCCAAAATCCCACTAAACCGAATTAAAATATAAACGCCAGCCGTCACTCAAGTCGAGGAATGACCTAAAGCCGAAACTGGTGTAAGTGCCGCTATAGCTGCAAGCAACCAGGCTGAGAACTGAATTTGAGCCATTTTGGTTATAGCAGCCACACATACATTATTATTATAATCAAAAAGAAGCGCTAAGCCACAAGGGCTATACAACAGCCACACATACAAAAATCATCAATAATAAAAAAAAAAAAAAAAAAAAAAAAAAAAAAAAATCCTCACCCAAATATTCCCTGTGAAAAATAAAATTCCAACGTTCCCCCCTAATATAAATAACAAAGAAATCCCTAATAAAATCTCTACATCCCCCACACGATTCGATAACACTATTAACAATCCCGTATTGGCGGACTCCTCATTCTGGTAATAAATCACTAACACACAAGAAATCAAACCCAACCATTCTCTTAGGCTGAGTCTTCACTCTCTTCCCTAAGTATCAGCCCTATGATTCTCACCAAAATCTCATGGAAAAGTACCCAGCACAGCACTGCGAGGAGTGTCAGGTTGCAGTGTCAGTTCCCCCATATCTTAAATTGCCTTGTCTATAAGCAGGAAGGCAAAATTCACTTCCAAATTCTCCAGCACCCCAACACACACTAACTTACCTCCTCACTGAAAGTCCCACTTCTGATGCAGACTTCAACATTTTAAGAGAAACTTAACTTACTGTGCCAACTTATATTCCATTTAACTTTTTGCACTCTCCAGTACCCCAACTAACCCTCATCCTCACACTGTCCAGACTCTCATTCCTAACCTCCACATATTTCTCCATTAGCACACCCTTCCCTGCAGTGCTGTATGATTCTTCCAGGTTCAGTACTTAATCTGATTATATTTATTATTAACTCCATCTCCAGCCAGATTCCTTCCTCCCAGGACCCAATTATCCTCTCTCCTCCAGTTTTGACAGCTGTCAATGTCTTTTGCCCTCTGCTCCATTTACCTTTTCCACCTCATGTCATGCTTCCTGTTACTTCCTTGCCTTCCGATATTATTAAAACCATATCGGGTTTTGAGACAAAACCAGTGATGGACACTGGCTTGCCTCCCTTACCTTCACATTCTCACACACATTCTACACCTGCTCCTGACCAGTGTCTTTCTTCTAGGGCTACCCTCAAATCATTTATTTCTAACTTACTGCTAGCAACCTAGCCGATAATCACTGCTTGATTTCTGTAGCTGATAATGGCTATATTACAGAGAAATATCATATACAGGGAAAGTCAGGGAGATCCATTATCATAATTATTATAATTATGGGGAAGTGCTAAACAAGGAGACCCAAAATGTTGCTATTGCAGTTTTGCCCTGTATGTATATTTACAAGAACTAAAAATGCATTCCCCTGTTGGACTTTCAATCTCTGGTTTTGTTTTATTGCAATCACTTGATCATTTTCCCGATGAGACATTCTGCAAGAGTGCACTTCTTGCTCACAGTGATATTCCTTATTCTTAACTTTCTGTTCATACTTCGCTTCATTACACTGCAACCCATGTCAATTTGGGCAAGTGATACAAGATCTGGTCTTAGTGTTATTGCTCACTAACTATTCCTGATGTCTATTTTCTGATTTCTGCCTTACCTCTGTGTTACGGCCCCCTGCCAAACTAGCAGTTAAATAGTTAACCTGCCGGCCGGTAGTACCACTGGGTACGTCATCAAACCCATTGTGGGGACTGCTGAGCCGGCCTTAGAAGCAGTAGGTACCTGAACACCTAATGGTACACATCTACTGGCTTTAGAAGCAGTAAGTACCTGAACATCTCACGGTACGCATCTACGCAGTAGTTACCAGAACACCTAATCGTACACGTCTACTGGCAGTAGAGTATTCTACTGGCTTCTACTGACGTTAGAGGAAGCGCTCACCGCAGCTCACTGAGTCTGTTGGCCTCAGTTACTTGACGGCCGCATTCAGTGAGCTTGCAGCATGGTGTTCGGCAAGCAGGATTAACTGAACCTCCTTGCGGTGTCAACTGGTCTTGAAGGTGGTAGATAGTACTCGCCAGACCATCTTACGGTGTACTTCTACCGGCCTTGGAGAGTATTTACAGGACTACCGGTGATGTCTGCGGACTCACCGCCTACGCTGGTCAACTGTGGGCCGGAGTCATCTGATGCTGTTTTAGTGGGACATTACATGAAGAAAAGGTTGGAGTGTTACATTGAACTGGGCTAGGACTGTAGTGTGACACTTAGGGAAGTATGATGGAGTGGAACACTGAGATATGCTACAGGACCGTAGTGGAACACTGAGAAGAAAAGGGTGTCGTGTGACACTGAAGATGGTCAGGTTGTAGTGTACATTGAATAGTATCGTGTGACTGGCCTCGAGAAAGATGCTGTGGGTGATAGTGTGCGACGCAGAGACAAGGGTGTCAAGAGTGACACAGTAGAGATAGTGTATGATGCAGAGAAAAGGATGTCGTGTGACACGGAGAGTAGGAGTGTCGTGTGACAGAGAAAAAGGTGTCTAGTGGACACGGTTGAGCAGGAGCGTCATTACACGGAAGAAAGGGTGTCAAGTGACACAGTTCAGGAGCATCGCAACACACCACGGATAAGTGTCGTGTGACAGAGGGTCATAAGGATGTCGTGAGACAAGAAGAATGCAGTTGATTATTTATTATTTTAGTAAAATGCTAATTATAATATTGTAACATGTATGTATATTTTAAATACCTCTAGACCAAAGATTGATTTTTATATATTAAAGATTAATTGATTTTAATGTCGTATTTATGTATCCCGAAAATGAGTAAACCTACCATCTTAAAAATTACTTTTTTTGTAATACTCTGCCACTCCTTTTAAACCATACCACGGGTGGGAATAGAACCCGCGATCAGTCTTAAAACTCCAGACCATTGTGTTAGCCACTGGACAAGCTAGCCACAATAAGATTAGTCATGTTGACGGTTTTGAGGGGACTTGAGCTAGAGTTTGTCACGGCCACGCTAGCTGGAGATTCGTCTGTAAAAACTTGCATTTGTGGTCAGTGGTGCCTATGCCAACCTTCCTATGGTGTGGAAATATACCTAGTTGGACGAATCTTATTGTGGCTAGCTGGTCCAGTGACTAACGCGACAGTCTGGAGTTTTAAGAACATAAGAAAGAAGGGACACTGCAACAGGCATACTGACCCATGCGGAGCAGGTCCATGTCCCCCCCCCCCGGATGGGACCAATGACCCACCCCCCGGATTATCCAAATGACCCACCCAGTCTGGTCATCCCCACTCAAGGATGGAGCACTGTACTAGACCCAGCAGCACATGCTAGTCAGGTCCAACTCACACCCACTCATGTATTTATCTAACCTATTTTTAAAACTACACAACGTTTTAGCCTCAATAACTGTACTCGGGAGCTTGTTCCACTCATCCACAACTCTATTACCAAACCAGTGCTTTCCTATATCCTTCCTGAATCTGAATTTTTCCAACTTGAAACCATTGCTGCGAGTCCTGTCTTGGCTGGAAATTTTCAGCACACTATTTACATCCCCTTTATTTATTCCTGTTTTCCATTTATACACCTCGATCATATCCCGCCTAATTCTACGCCTTTCGAGAGTACAGATTCAGTGCCTTCAGTCTATCCTCATAGGGAAGATTTCTGATACATGGGATCATCTTTGTCATCCTCCTTTGTACGTTTTCCAGAGCATCTATATCCATTCTGTAATACGGTGACCAGAACTGAGCAGCATAGTCTAAATGAGGCCTAACCAAGGATATATAGAGTTGAAGAACAACCTGGGTACTTCTATTATTTATACTTCTAGATATGAAGCCAAGAATTCTGTTAGCTTTATTGCGAACACTAATGCACTGTTGTCTTGGTTTTAGATTACTGCTAACCAGAACTCCTAAATCCTTTTCGCAATCGGTAGTATTGAGATCTACATTTAGTTTATATGTGGCATGGTTATTTAACTGTCCAACATTTAGAACTTTGCATTTGTCAATATTAAACTGCATCTGCCACTTCTCCGACCGTTGCGTCAGTCTATTCAAATCATCCTGGAGTGCTCTAATGTCCTCATTAGAATGAATTGGACGGCCTATTTTGGTATCAGCAAATTTGCTTATGTCGCTATTTATTCCCTCATCTATGTCGTTTATGTAAATTGTGAACAACAACGGGCCCAACACTTACCCCTGAGGAACACCACTTGTGACGTGCCTCCATTCTGATTTCTCCCAATTTATGCAAACTCTCTGCTGTCTTATTTGTCAGCCATGCCTCCACCCAGGAAAAAATTTCTATTCCGTGCGCCCTAAGTTTCCTCAATAGCCTCTGGTGTGGAACTCTATCGAAAGCCTTACTGAAGTCCATATACACAATATCATATTCATTACCATGATCTACCTCCTCAAACACCTTAGTGAAAAAAGTTAGTAAATTCGTAAGACAGGAACGCCCCTTTGTAAAACCGTGTTGAGAATAATCTATGCCTCTCAAGATGGCTACGAATTGCTTCGGCAATTATAGATTCCATGAATTTTCCCACTATGGAGGTAAGGCTTATTGGTCTATAGTTCGAAGCCAAGGACCTGTCACCTGCCTTGTAAATAGGTATTACATTTGCCATTTTCCACTTATCAGGCACTATGCCAGTTTGTAGTGATATGTTAAAAAGATTAGCCAAAGGTATGGTTAGTTCCTCTTTACATTCCTTTAACACCCTTGCAAACAGTTCATCAGGACCTGGGGATTTGTTAGGTTTTAGTTTCTCTATTTGTCTGAGGACCATGTCACTAGTTACCGCAATCGTACATAGTTTATTATCATCCTGTTCTATGTAATCCATTATTTCAGGAATATCGCTAGTATTTTCCTGGGTGAAAACTGAGAGGAAGTAGGTATTTAGAATTTCACACATATCCTTATCTCTGTAAGTGATCTGACCAGAGTTACTCTTAAGTGGGCCAATCTTGTCCCTAATCTTACTTCTGTATACCTGAAAACCCCCTTTTGGGTTAGTCTTGAATCCCTTGCGACCTTAGCCTCATAATCCCTTTTTGCTTTTCTTATTCCTTTTTTTTTCTCTTTAATTGAATATATTGATTACTTAACTGCCCATTCCCTATTGTTCATCCATTTGGGATCATTTTTGTTAGATCTAATTTCCCTACTCGGAACAAAAGTTGTCTGGGCAGCTAGAACTATGCTCTGAAAAACGTCATATTGGCAACCAAGATCACCTACCTGACCCATAGTCAGGACATCCCAATTTAGCCCACCCAAGTTATGTTTCAGTCCCATGAAG
Organism: Cherax quadricarinatus; assembly: GCF_038502225.1. Classification (NCBI taxonomy): domain Eukaryota; kingdom Metazoa; phylum Arthropoda; class Malacostraca; order Decapoda; family Parastacidae; genus Cherax; species Cherax quadricarinatus. Next base: position 21,597,128 of record NC_091352.1, on the reverse strand, counting down.
TCGGCCAAGCGAAAATCTGGGACAGAGATTTGATTGCAGTTATCTGGGTAATTCCATGATATATTGAAACTAAGTGATTTGTGATCACTTTCCCCAAGCTTATCATTAACCTCAAGATTATTAATTAGTGAATCTTTGTTGGCAAGAACCAAGTCAAGCAGATTGTTTCCTCTAGTTGGTTCTGTCACAACCTGTTCTAAAAAGCAATCTTGAACCGTATCAAGAAAGTCACTAGACTCAAGATTTCCTGTCATATTGTTCCAATCAATTTGTCTAAAGTTAAAATCTCCCATTATCACATTTTCATATCTAGATGCCTTATGAATTTCGTCCCATAACAGCTTACTGCACTCCCTATCAAGGTTTGGGGGGCCTATAAATCACACCCAAAATTAATTTGTCACGTCCCTCGAGAAACTGTAGCCAAACCGATTCTGTGTTCGATGTTTCTAATCTTATATCATGTCTAAGACAACAATTTAAATTTTCTCTGACATACATCGCCACACCACCACCCTTCCTGTTGACCCTATCAGTGTGGAATAGTTTATAACCCTGTATGTTGCATTCAGAAGGCATTTCTCTATCTTTCAGGTTGAACCAGGTCTCTTGTTATACCAATAATATCTATATTACCTACACTTGCAAGTAATTTTAGCTCATCTGTCTTATTTCTTAGACTCCTATTTGTATAGTAAACCTTTAGGGAGCTAATCACTCGTTGACCTCTACTATCTCTCTTTGTTTGTTGACATGATCGCGGGTTCCATTCCCGCCCGTGGTATGGTTTGTTTGCAATCGTGTCATTACGATTATGTCACTCCTTTTAATAGGTGACTTTAACTCATGATATATTCTGAGGTTTTCACTGTGACTCATGGAGACCAGTCAAGAGGCTTTCCTTAAATCTCTCCCTCTCCATTTTTTAAACACTGGTACCACTACACACTTCGACCCTCACACTTTTACTCTTTCCTGTATTGATCTATGCTCTTCTACAGCACTGGACTATGATCTGTCTGTCGAGCCTGATCTTCATGTCAGTGATAATTTTCCTCTTATTACTTTCCATTCTTATGTTTGACAACTTTGTCACTCCAGTTGACAGTTTCAGCAAGCATATTGGGTACTTTCTTCACACCATACATCTTTTCTTCAACATACAAGTTGTTACAGTTTTCTACCTCTCTTCTTGCTGCAGCATCAATTGCAATGCCCTCCCCTTCCTCACCTAAGGTGACCAGTCACATTAGTGTGACAACCACACTTGTGTGACTGTAAATGGTATAAGTCGGGCCGAAACGTCGTCATAAGCTCCCCTCTTACATGTGCGGTTTGTGTGCTGTGTTGCAGACCCTATTGAGGTTGCCATAGCAAATGGGTATCACCTTGTTTATATGTCTTAAGGGCTCCACTACACTCCTCTCATATCTTTCCTCTAAGATTGAGAGGGGAGTCAGCTCCTTTGGATTTTACTTCTCGCATTCAGAAGTACTTTTCATCCTCCTTAAACTCTCATCTACCCTTTCCACATACCAGCTGGAGGCAGCTGAGCCTGATGACATCCATGTTTGTATGCTTTAACATTTGCACTCTATGGCACTCATCGTCCTCTTACATTTCTCAGTCTTGTTCTATCCTAAGGGATTTTCCCTCTGCAATGGAAAACTGCTGATGTTAAAGTTATCTGTTAGCCAGGTACTTCAGGTCATGCCGCCTCCAAGACAATTTGCCACTTTTCTTACAGATTTCTTGTTGGAGGGGCACTACTGTGTGTGAATAAATAATAGCTTTTATATTGACAAAGTCGAAGATAAAGCTATTAATGATCATGTCTCTATTCTCCCTACCAATATTTTGTCATTTCTGTATGTTGTTGATTTTGCTAAAACTTGTGCAGACTGTCACCTTGTAAGTTGTCTTTCTTCAGTATGCTACTGTGCCTCCAACTGAGCTACCACTGTAGCTAAAACGTAACAAATCATTTTCATAAGACACCCCATTATTCCTCGTACTGCTCTTTACTTGTACTGTTCCCATATCCCAAACCAGGATGCAGTCTGTGGAATGGTCTGTGGAAAGAGCTGTGGCTGTGCTGGGGTCATTTAAGGATAAAGCCGAGAAGGAAGGGGCCCAGGAGGAGGCAGATCATGGATATGAGTGTCCATGATAGTTTTCATTTATTTTTTTACTTAAAAAAAAGGAAGGGAAGGATGGAGGGGGAGAGGGTAGCTCCATGGAGCAGATAGTGCAGATGCTGCATAGAACCTGCTCCCAATTCTACCCTTCATGCCAGTAAACCGACAGTTCAGGATAGCAACTTCACATCCACCTTGGCAGACAAAAGAGGGTAGTAGGAAATCCGCCGAGAGGCATACCTCCTTTGGCTGACAGGCAGCCTCCAGAGATACACCCATCACCTTAAGGACACCCAAAGCTGCTCTCTGGAACTCCAGAGGGCAGATCAGCACATCCCCAGATGATCCATATTCCATGGCAAACACCACCACCTCAGAGGACCTCCATGAAACAGGTCAGAAGATTCACTTTCCCCCAACCCATGAGCTATAATTTTAAGGCCTAATGGATAGAAGAAAAGGGGAAGGGAAATGGGGTTGGGAAGGGAGAAGTGAGGGAGGGAGGCAATTAGACTTGGTCCGAGAAGTAGACAAAAGGTCCAGATTCTTAAATCAAGGAATCCCTCTTAAAGAGGGTCTTTGATGTAGCTTTTACTCCTGTACTCTCACCTGTACCCACTACCCCTCTACCCTTGCCTCTTGCTCCTTCGTACCCTTCAAACACTCCTTTCACACACCCCTCTTTGCAGCGCTGTATTACTCAAGTTTAACATCTTAATTTACTTACATTATTATTAACCTTGTATTTCTCTACAGACCTTTCTTAAACTGAACTGACTGAGTGATTAAAAATATTGAGGCTAACATAGTCATGCCCTGGTAGCAATCATTTTATTTGCAACTGAAGGGTATATCAACTTTGCCTGAATAACAGAGGTCACATAATTCAACAAAACACCTCTGACCCACCTTAGTCTACTGGAAACCTTAATTAAACATCAGTTTAAATGAAACAGGTTTATTACTGTACTTACAAAGAATACTGCAGTATTATCACTACCAAAGTAATAAATCTTAGAATTTTATGGTAGCTGCTGAGCTTATCACTAGTAATAGAGTTGTTAGCAAATATGCTAAGACTTTTATAGAATCAAGGGATCACTAATATGAGAACAGAGTACATATAACACCATCTGTGGCCACCAGGTAAACTATTTTGTCAAAAAAGTAGTATCATTATTTTGTCCAGACTCAGAGGTTGGACGATCCGTTATTGGAAAATTGTTGTTGTACCTGTATTAATAATCCTAGACACGCAGGTTTTCTGTATTATGCTACAAAAGGTGAACTACCCACATGTTATCATTTTAACCACCACAATTTGCAACAGCTACAGTACAAGCTGTTATAAAGGAGCTACTGAACCGTAAATTGTCACTTGACTACAGTACCATAAGCTGTCATATAGATATACAATACCATAAGCTGATATACAGGGGTACAGTACCATAAGCTACAATTTGCGGGTAGAGTACCATTAGCTGTCATAGGTTACAGCACCATAAGCAGTAAATTCCTCTTAGTATTTTATGTCGTTATCATGCTGTCCCTATCCTTCCTGTCTTCCAGTGTCATCAGGTTGAGTTCCCTTAACCTCTCCTCACAGGACATACTCCTTAGCTCTGGGATTAGTCTTGTTGCATACCTTTGCACTTTGTCTAATTTCTTGATGTGCTTGACCAAGTGTGGGTTCCATACTGGTGCTGCATATTCCAACATAGGCCTGACATACAGAGTCTTGAACGATTCTTTACTAAGGTGTCGAAATGCTATTCTTAGGTTTGGTAGGTGCCCATATGCTGCAGCAGTTATTTGGTTGATGTGCGCCTAAAGATATGTGCTCGCCACTGCACGGTATTTCACTCACCCCAAGATCCTTTTCCTCGAGTGAGGTTTGCACTCCTTGGCCCTCTAGCCTGTACTGTGTCTGCGGTCTTCTTTGACCTTCCTCAATCTTCATGACTTTGTGGGGTTAAACTCCGGGAGCCAGTTGCTGGACCAGGCTTGCCGCCTGTCTAGATCCCTTTGTAGTCCTACATGATCCTCATCCATCTGAATTCTTCACTTTATCTTCATACTGTCTGCAAACTGGAACACCTCTGAATCTATCCCCTCCATTATGTCACATATACCAGAAACCGCAATGGCCCTAGGACTGACCCTTGTGGAATTCTGCTCGTCACAGGCGCCCACTCTGACACTTCACTGTACCATCCATCATTCGTTTCCATCCTTTCAGGTATTCTTTGATCCATTGTATTGCCTTTCCTGTTATTCCTGCCTGCTCCTTTAGCTTATGCACTAATATCTTATGTGGAACTGTCCAAGAAAATGCAATCTGCCCACCCCTCTCCTTCTGTCACCTTGCCCTCAAGATATATGCCAGGTCTGTAACACGATTTCCCTTCCCTGAAACTGTGCTAGTTATTAGGTACGAGCTCATTCCTTTCTAGGTGCTCCAACACTCTTTTCTTGATAATCTTCTCCATAACTTTGCATGTCAGTGACACTGGTCGGTAGTTTAATGCTGTGTGTGTCTTTTTCTAAAAATTGGGACTACATTTGCTGTCTTCCATACCTCAGGTAGTCACCCTGTTTTGACAGATGTGTTGAAGATTGTTGCTCGTTGTACACAGAGCATCTCTGCTCCCACTCTCAGGACCCATGGAGAAATGCTATCCAGCCCTATCGCTGTTGAGGTATCTAGTTCGTTAGCATTCTCTTCACCTCCTTCTTGGTTATATGTACTGTGTCCAGTACTTGGTGTACCCCACCACTCTTTCTGGAGTCCTTTCTGTCTCCACTGTGAATACTTTAAATTTTGTACATTAAAATGGTATAAAATACCGACAGGTTGTAGGTAAGACACATATGCAACAGTTAGGTATCTTTATTATGAAAAGTTTCGCCTACACAGTAGGCTTCATCAGTCAAGTACAGAAAAGTTGATAGAAGCAGAAGATACTTGAAGACGATGTAATCAGTCCATCACCCTTAAAGTTTTGAGGTGGTCAGTCCCTCAGTCTGGAGAAGAGCATTGTTCCATAGTATGAAACAATATGGAGATGAAGTGACAGGATGGAGCTTTTTATAGCGCCAAGAGGTGAGACGTAGGCCATTAGGAGAGGTAAGAACTCAGATGCTGAGAGGTCAGGTCCCTCTCAAATCCAGCCGCTCTCACTAGTGGAAGTTGTCGAAGTTGATTGCAGGTCTGTACCAAGATACCCTTGTGTTGCAGTGTCTGACAGATTGAACATTAAAATGGTATAAAATACCGACAGGTTGTAGGTAAGACACATATGCAACAGTTAGGTATCTTTATTATGAAACGTTTCGCCTACACAGTAGGCTTCATCAGTCAAGTACAGAAAAGTTGATAGAAGCAGAAGATACTTGAAGACGATGTAATCAGTCCATCCTGTCACTTCATCTCCATATTGTTTCATACTATGGAACAATGCTCTTCTCCAGACTGAGGGACTGACCACCTCAAAACTTTAAGGGTGATGGACTGATTACATCGTCTTCAAGTATCTTCTGCTTCTATCAACTTTTCTGTACTTGACTGAAGAAGCCTACTGTGTAGGCGAAACTTTTCATAATAAAGATACCTAACTGTTGCATATGTGTCTTACCTACAACCTGTCGGTATTTTATACCATTTTAATGTTCAATCTGTCAGACACTGCAACACAAGGGTATCTTGGTACAGACCTGCAATCAACTTCGACAACTTCCACTAGTGAGAGCGGCTGGATTTGAGAGGGACCTGACCTCTCAGCATCTGAGTTCTTACCTCTCCATATGGCCTACGTCTCACCTCTTGGCGCTATAAAAAGCTCCATCCTGTCACTTCATCTCCATATTGTTTCATACTATGGAACAATGCTCTTCTCCAGACTGAGGGACTGACCACCTCAAAACTTTAAGGGTGATGGACTGATTACATCGTCTTCAAGTATCTTCTGCTTCTATCAACTTTTCTGTACTTGACTGAAGAAGCCTACTGTGTAGGCGAAACGTTTCATAATAAAGATACCTAACTGTTGCATATGTGTTTTAAATTTTGTGTTGAGCTCCTCTCATATTACTCAGTTGTTTCTTGTGATCTCCCCTCCTTCCTTCCTCAGCCTGATTACCTGGTCCTTGACTGTTTTCCTCCTGGTGTGACTGTAAAACAGCTCTGGGTGGGACTTGGCTTTCATTATGTCATTATTGTACTGTCACTCCTATGTCATTTTTGTACTATCGTTGGGCCTCCCTCCTTACTTGAGCATATTTATTTCTGGCTCTTTGACTACTCTCCTTATTCTCCAGGGTCCTTTCCCTTCTATACTTCTTCCATCCCCTAGCGTACCTGGTTTTTGGTCTCTACACCTTTGGATGAACCAAGGGCTCGTCCAGGCCTTCTCATTATTTCTGTTGCCCTTGGGTACAAACCTCTCCTCCACTTCCTTGCATATTCTTGTCACATATTCCATCATATCATTTACTTATTTCCCTGCCAATTTTCTGTCCCACTGAACCTTCCGCAGGAAATTTCTCATGTTTGTGTAATCCCCTCTCTTGCAGTTTGGCTTCACTTGTCCTGCCCTTCCTGCTTCTCTCTCCACCAGTAATTCTAATATGTATTCAAAGCTCAGAACAATGTGATTACTAACACCGAGGGGCCTTTCATATGTGATGTCCTCAATATCTGCACTACTGAATATGAATACTAGGTCCAGTCTTGCTGGGTCGTCCTCTCCTTTCTCTCTCTGGTAGTGTCCCTAATGTGTTGATGCATGAGGTTTCCAATTATCACCATCATCATCTTAGCCCTCCACGTTTCTGGGCCCCCATGTGGCTCCAGGTGTGTGTGTGTATGCAGAATAATATATAACATAGATTGTAATGAGCATCAGACACACCTGTGTGCCCCACAATAAACCAATTGAATGCTGTGCTGGCCAACAATAAAAATTGTTCTACAAAAACATAGTATAAAAAATTACAGATTTGATAATTTAATATGAACATTATTTTAAACATATTTTCTAACACTGACTACATTTTTATCAATTTTTTGGTTTCATAAATGCTTAAACTCAAAATGGGCCATTAAAGTGCAATTACATTTATTTAAAAGACATGGTTTAAAATGGTTTGTCTTTCGTATGAACTCTCAAGTGTTTTATTAGACCCGATTTATCCGAGAAAGCTTTAATACACTCTGAACACTGATATGGTTTTTCACCCGTATGAATTTTCACATGCTTTATTAGATGAGATTTCTGAAAAAAGTACCTTTGACATTCCACACACTGAAATGGTTTCTCTCCTGTGTGAATTTTAAGGTGGCTTTTCAGATGGTATTTATAAAAAAAGTCTTTTTGACATTCTGAACACTGATAGGGTTTCTTTACTGTATGTACTCGCATGTGCCTTATTAGCATTTTTTTCTGTGGAAAAGCTTGTTCACACTCTGGACACTGATATGGTTTTTCTCTTGCATGAACATTCATGTGACTTTTTAAACTTGATTTCAGAAAAAAATCTTTTTTACACACTGAACACTGATACAGTTTCTCTCCTGAATGAATTCGAAGGTGATCTATAAGATGTGATTTCCGAGAAAAGTCTTTTTGACATTCTGAACATTTATGTGGTTTCTCTCCAGTATGAATTCTCAGGTGCCTGATTAGATATGATCTTTGAGAAAAGTCTTTTTGACATTCTGAACACTGGTAAGGTTTCTCTCCTGTATGAATTCTCAGATGATTTATTAGACATGACTTGTGAGAAAAGTCTTTTTGACATTCTGAACATTGATATGGTTTCTCTCCTGTATGAGTTCTAAGGTGATCTATTAGATGTGATTTGTAAGAAAAAACTTTTTGGCATTCTGTACATTTATGTGGTTTCTCTCCTCTGTGAATTTTCAGGTGTTTCATTAGGTATGATCTTTGAGAAAAGGCTTTTAGACATTCTGTACATGGGTAAGGTTTCTCTCCTGTATGACTTCTCAGGTGATATACTAGATTTGATTTGCGAGAAAATTCGTTTTGACACACTGAACACTGGAATGGTTTATTTTCTGTTTTAACTTTAAAGTTTTTCATAATTTATTTAAAAGGCTGAGTGAACATTAGGAGAAAAATATCAAATGAGGAAAACGAAACAGTTAGTGGTTTAAGTTTGGAAAAAATAAAACTAAGAGTGAAAGAGAAATTAAGGAAATTAAGGATGAAGACAAAAGTCTTTCAATCTGACGAGTAAATGTTCGAGATACTTAACAATAAAGATCTGGTGTGTTTTTATAGAAGGAAACATGACTTTTACAAAATTTAAGACCCCCAGCAGTTAACTGAGAATATGGATAATGAAATTATAGAGAGATTAACAACTTATTAACGGATGTTGATGAAAAAAGCTAATAGGAACAGATATGAAGTTAGGCCAGTTAGCATAAACTAGCAACAAATGAGAGTACTAAGAGGCTACTAGTATACTGGCACAGAGACTTCAACTTATGTTCCACCAATTCCACAACGATTTCCACATACCATTAAATAACAAATCATTTAAAAAAATATTGATGTGACCTTCAAAATACTAGACATCAGCATTCAGAATGTAGTAATTCTGACAGTGTTTGAGCTTCGTATCTCACATTGTTGAAACTGTCTATCTGGCACCTATATGTGCTTCTCTATCACTGGATGCTATCATGTGTAATTCTTCAAGTAACAGTATGAGCTGCAAAAGAAAAAAAAATGATTAGCAGGCCATGAATTGGAACAAAATGTCATACTGCCAAAAATAGTGAAGGAAAGACACATGTTTTGACTACTAATGTAAGAAGCAGATGATTTCTCTTCCTTAAATCTCTTTTCTGTGGATATATGTGACTTACATGACGGTAATTTATAAATTTTTATATATGCTTGGGGATATGGAAAAATCTGATAAGTGCTTGGCAGACAAGCTTAATTAAGGCATGCTTGCCCAAGGTGGCATGTAAGAAAATTCTCTAAGCACATACCTTTCACTGCTGATCCAAGTTCCTTCCTTTTAACTACCCAATATATACCCAATCGAATTTCATTAATCCCAAAAAAACATATTACCTACACCAAATTCTAATAAAGGGATAAACCATAATTCTCTCTCTCAGCCAAACCAATAAAAAATACAAGTAACTTTTTCTATAAGAACCAGGAATTGGTAAGTACTCTATCATTGTTTTATATTATGGTACAGTATTAAAACTGTGTACAGAGTACTAAATTAAGGTGTAAAATTTTGAGCTGACTACAGACGACACTAGAAAATGATCACAATGGGTACAGGATAGCAAATAAAAATATTTGATGTTTTAACAATTTGTTTCACATAAATATATACAGTGGACCAAACCTAACTGACATAAATTTACACAGGTTTTTTTGTACCTTGAAATTTACTGCCTGTCAAAATTTTATGGCTCACCTCAACTGTTTGGTTGTCTTACCACCTTGTTTCACCTTGGTAAGAACGTAGGACCACGAAGGTCCACACAGTGCATCATGTGTGGCAGTGCTTTCTTACTACATATAAACACAGCGAGTTGCTTTTCACCTACCATCTATGTAATTAATTATTTGCTTTTGTGTGCATAGCAAAAGTGAACCTTCGATTTAACAGACTAATGAAGGTGGGGGGGGATGGGAGAGTGTAGGTTACTGCCGACTGTCCATCGTTCCCGAATTGTGATGTTTTAATGGTCATTAGTTCAGGAGGCACCACTGGACATAAAGGCCATTGTAGCCTGTAACAAATTACAGTGAAGATGTGAGGAAGGGAAAGTGAGAAAAGATGAGAAAATGAAAGGGTAAGAATGAGATCAGGTGAGACAAAGACTACATCAAGACTGAATCAAGGTTGCATCAAGACTATAACATAGCTGTATCAAGACTGCACAAAGGCTATATCAAGATTATATCAAGACTAGGATAAGTATGAAACTGGGTGGAATTGTAAAAGAGAGAGGGGGGGGGAAGGTGAGTGGGTATGAAAGAGTGGGCTTGAGAGAGCATGAGTCGGTGACTGGTAGGCAGGTATTAAAAAGTGTGGGCATGAGAGGGGTATGAAGGATGGGTATAAGAGGATGGGTAAGCGAGGATAGAAGTGAGGGATGGGAGTGAGGGAAGGTTATGAGATGGCATGTGGGTGTGAGGGGTAGATGGGTAGGTGTGTGGGTGGATGCATGTGAAAGAGGGTGGATGAGGTTGAGTAAGAGATGGGGGGGGTGAATTTGAGAGGGCTGGCATGAGGGGTGGGCATGAGAAATGGCACATAGGTGTAAGATTGGGTGGGTGAGAAAGGGTGCATGTGGGAGAATGGACGTGAGAGAGGGTGGATAGGTATGTGAGAGAGGGTGGATAGGTATGTGAGAGAGGGTGGATGGGTATGAGAGAGGATGGATGGGTATGAGAGAGGATGGATGGGTGTGTACTTGCCTAGTTGTGGTTGCAGGGGTCGATTCACAGCTCCTTTCCCTGCCTCTTCAATGTTGCTACTAGGTCACTCTCCCTGCTCCATAAGCTTTATCATACCTCTTCTTAAAGCTATGTATGGATCCTGCCTCCAATATATCACTTTCCAGACTATTCCACTTCCTGTTAACTCTGTGGATGAAGAAATACTTCCTAACATCCCAGTGACACATCTGAATCTTCAACTTTCAATTGTGACCCCTTGTTGCTGTGTCCCATCTCTGGAACATCCTGTCTCTGTCCACCTTGTCGATTCCTCTCAGTATTTTATGTCATCTTATCCTACCAATCTCTCCTCCAATGTCGTCAGATCGATTTCCTTGAATCTCAGTAATTTCCTTGTGTTTGGCTAGGTGTGGGTTCCAAACTTGTGCTGCATACTCCAATATGGGCCTGACGTACACGGTGTACAGGGTCCTGAATGATTTCTTACTGAGATGTCAGAAAGTTACTCTTACGTTTGCTAGGCACCCATATGCTGCAGCAGTTATTTAATTGATGTGCACCCCAGGAGATGTGCTCAGTATTACATTCACCCCAAGATCCTTTTCTTTGAGTGGGTTTGTAGTCTCTGGTCCCCTAGATTGTACTCCGTCTGAGGTCTTCTTTGCCCTTTCTCAATCTTCATGACTTTGCACTTGGTGGGGTTGAATTCTAGGAGCCAGTTTCTGGACCAGGCCTGCAGCCTGTCCAGATACCTTTGTAGTTCTGCCTGGTCCTCCTCTGATTGAATTCTCCTCATTAACTTCACATCACCTGTAAACAGGGACACTTCTGAGTCTATTCCTTCCATCGTGACGTTTATATATGCCAGAAACAGCACCAGTCCTAGGACTGATCCCTGTGGAATCCTGCTCATCACAGGTGCCCACTCTGACACCTCGTCACGTACAATGACTCTGTTGCCTTCCTGTCAGGTATTTTCTGATTCATTGCAGTGCCTTCCCTGTTATACCTACCTGGCCTTCCAGCTTTTGCACTAATTTCTTGTGCAAAACTGTGTCAAAAGCCTTCCTACAGTCCAAGAAAATGCAATCTACCCACCCCTCTTTCTCTTGTCTTACTGTTGTCACCATGTCATAGAACTCCAGTAGACTTGTGACACAGGATTTCTCATCCCTGAAACCATGCTGGTTGTCGTTGATAAGCTCATTCCTTTCTAGGTGTTCCACCACCCTTCTGATAATCTTCTCCATGACTTTGCATACTATACATGTCCGTGACTGGTCTGTAGTTTAATGCTTCGTATCTGTCTCCTTTTTTAAAAATTGGGACTACATTTGCTGTCTTCCATACCTCAGACAGTTGCCCTGTTTAGATAGATGTGTTGAAGATTGTTGCTAGTGGTACACAGAATGCCTATGCTCCCTCTCTTAGGTCCCATGGAGAGATGTTATCCAACCCCATCGCCTTTGAAGTATCTAGCTCACCTAGCAGCCTCTTCACATCCTCGGTTGTATGTATTGTGTCCAACATTTGGTGTGCCCCACCTCTCATCTTTCTGGAGTACCTTCTGCCTTCTCTGTGAATACTTCTTTGAATTTCATGTTGAGCTCCTCACATACTTCTCAGTCGTTTCTTGTGATTTCCCCTCCTTCATTCCTCAGCCTGATTACCTGGTCCTTGACAGCTGTTTTCCTCCTGATGTGGCTGTACAACAGCTTCATGTCAGATTTGTTTTTTGCTGCTGTGATTTTTGTACTGTCGAAGGGTTTCCCTCCTTACCTGAGCATATTCATTTCTGGCTCTAAAACTGCTGTCCTTAATCTTCTGGTTCCTTTACCTTCTATACTTCTTCCATCCTCTAGCACACCTGGTTTTGGCCTCTCCACACTTTTGGGTGAACCAAGAGCTCATCCCGGCCTTGCTATTTCTGTTAACCTAGGGCACAAACCTCTCCTCTGCTTCCTGGCATACTTTTGTCACATATTCCATCGTATCCTTTACTGATCTCCTTGCCAGTTCTCTGTCCCACTGACCCTTGTGCAGGAAATTCCTACTGCCTCTGTAGTCCCCTCTCTTGTGGTCTGGCTTCATTTGTCCTTCCCTTCCTACTTCCCTCTCCACTTGTAACTCTATGTATTTGAAGCTCAACCATGTGGTCACTGGCCCCTAGGGGTCCGAATTTCATGTGTGATGTCCTCAATATCTGCACTACTCAAGATGAATACCAGGTCCAGTCTTGCTGATTCGTCCTCTCCTCTCTCTCTCTGGTAGTGTCCTTTGTGTTGGTACATAAGATTTGCCAGTACCACCTCCATTATCTTAGCCCTCCACGTTTTGAGGCCCCCACGTGGCTTCAGGTTTTCCAAGCCAATTTCTATGTGATTGAAGTCACCCACAATCAGTAATTTTGCCCTGCTCCTATGAGCCCTTCTGGACACTTCAGCCAGTTTGTTGACCATTTCTTTGTTACTCTCATCATATTCTTGCCTTGGCCTCCTGCTATTCTGTGGTGGGATCTCCAGACTGAAGCATTCCTATTATGTAGTCTCTTGCTTCTCTGTCTCCTCTCTCCGGCTCCTCAAAATCCTATTGGTTTTTGATGAGCAGTGCCACTCCTCCACCCCCTCTGTTCTGTCTTTTCCCAGGATCTGATAACCAGTTGGAAAGATGGCATCTGTTATCATTCCTGTGAGCTTAGTTTTTGTGAGAGCAATAATGCCAGGTGGTGCCTCTTTGATTCTGTCATGCCACTCCTGGCACTTGTTCATTATTCAATCACCATTGGTATACGATACCTTCAGTTTCATGTCCAATACTGTGTTCTGGGGGGCTTGTGGAGGTTGAGGGAGTGGGGAACCTGGCAGGGTGCTGTAGGATTCTACTGCATTGTGTGGGGTGGGGGCTGTAAGTGTGTTTCGTACTGGGATAGTGTGTTTGGCTGAGGGGTTCTGAGAGTGGTTCTGTGTGTGTGTGTGCCTGTTGCTCTGCCAGGCTCTGGTTATCCTCTGCTGCCTTTATCCTTCTCTCTCTCTTTCTAGCCCCTTTCATTTCTGTGTCCTCTCCCTCGGTTGCTGTCATTCTGTTCTCATTCTGTCAGTCTAGGAACACCCTCTGTTCAGGTGGTGCTTCTTTGATTCTTTCATGCCACTCCTGTCACTGTTGTTTCCTTCAGCTGAGGTTTCTCTTGTAAGACCCTGTTCTGCACAGTTTTGGCCGATTTCTCCTCTTTGAATACCCCCCTATTCTCTGAAAATTTATTATCTCAGTCATGTCCTCTTCGCTTATTTCTTTGATGTTTTCAATCTCTTTTTTTTTTTTTTTTTTTTTTTTTTTTAATGTCTCATCAGAAAGACATCAGAAGCCCATGAACAAGACTGACCTCGCCCTCTCCTCCTCCCATTGCCTTTCCCTCTGTGTATCTGGGTCCTGTTGGTGCATAGCTATTGTCTTCCTTGTTTTTTCCTGTAACTCTTGGTAGCTTGGTCGTGCCCCTGCATGGGACCTGTCATTTTCTCTATCTGCTTCCCCCCTCACTTACTGCTATCCCTGCACCCAACTGCTTGCCCTCTTGGTTCCTTGGCCTAACTTGGTGGACTGAGAGGATGGGTGTGTATGAGAGGGTGGATGGGGTGTGAGAGTGAATCAGTGTGTGAGGTATATGGGAGACGATGGATGTGTAAGAGGGTAGATGGGTGCACTCATCTAAGTGTGGTTGCAGGGGTTGCTATTAGGTCCACTCTTTCCCTGCTCCATAAGCTTTATCATACCTCTTCTTAAGTCTATGTATGGATCTTGCCTCCACTACATCATTCTCCAGATTGTTTTACTTCCTGACAACTCTATAGATGAAGAATACTTCCTAACATCTCTGTGACTCATTTCAGTTTTTAACTTTCAGTTGTAACCCTTAGTTGCTGTCTCACATCTCTAAAACATTCTGTTCCTATCCACTCTGTTAATTCCTCTCAGTATTTTACATGTTATACCCTCTCTCTCTCTCTCTCTCCTGTCTTCCAGTGTTGTCAGGCTGAATTTCCTTAACCTTTCCTTGTAGGACAAACCCCCTCAGTTCTGGGGCTAGTCTTGTTGTGAACCTCTGCACTTTTTTTAATTTCTTGATATGTTTGACAAGGTGTGTGTTCCATACTAGCGCTGCATACTCCTGATGTACACGGTGTGCAGTGTCGTGAATGACTCCTTACTTATATGTCAAAATGCTCTTTTCAGGTTTACCAGGTACCTATATGCTGCAGCAGTTATTTGGTTGATGTGTGCTTCATGAGACAAGCTTGGTATGATACTTGCCCCAAGATCCTTTTCCTTGAGTGAGTTTTGCAGCCTGTGACTCCTTTGTCCTTCCCCAATCTTCATAATTTTGCATTAGCTGAGGTTAAACTCCATGAGCCATTTGTCAGACCAGGCTTGCAGCCTGTCCAGATCCCCTTGTAGGCTTACTTTATCCTCTTCCTCGAAAGCCTTCTCACAGTCCAAGAAGAAGCAATCTACCCATCCCTCTCTTTCCTGTCTTACTTCTGTTACATTGCCATAGAATGCCAATAGGTTTGTGATGCAGGATTTCACTTCCCTGAAGCCATGTTGGTTGTCGTGTATTAGTCCGTTTTGTTTTAGGTGCTCCACTACTCTTTTTTCCTGATAATCTTCTCCATAACTTTACATATGTGTCACCCACACTGCTGTGCAGTTTAGTGCAGCCTGTCTGTCTCCTTTCTTAAAAATCAGGACTACATTTGCTGTTTTCCACACTCTGTGGTCATGTGTACCATCATTTCATTTACTGTCTTTTCCTCATATAGGGATTGTCTAATACCTGTTTAGTTTCCTTTTTGGAAGTTTGGCTTCTCCCGTCCATCTTGTGCTGCTTTACTCTCCACTGTTAACTCTGTGTTCAAAACTCAAGACGACATGGTCACTAGTTCCTAGTCATTGTGTGAGAGAGTGGGTGGATTAGTGAATTACAGAATAGCTTTATGAGTGAATGTAACAGAGTGGGAGAGTGAAAGGGTCGGTAGGTAAATGTGAGTGTGGTGGGTAAGTGGGTGAATATGAGAGTGGTGAGTGAGTGGGTGAATGTGACAGGGTGTGCACTTACCTGTTTGTGGTTGCAGTGGTCGATTCACAAATAACAAAACAAGGCACAATACCGTGACTGGAACGATACACAAATAACCCGTACATAAGAGAGAAGCTTACGACGACGTTTCGGTCCGACTTGGACCATTTACTTTGTAAATGGTCCAAGTCGGACCGAAACGTCGTCGTAAGCTTCTCTCTTTTATGTGCGGGTTATTTGTGTGTCGATTCACAGCTCCTGGCCCTGCCTCTTCACTGATTGTTACTAGGTCCACTATCTCCCTGCTCCAAGAGCTTTACTGTACCTCTTCTTAAAGCTATGTAGGGATCTTAACTCTACTACATCATTCTCCAGACTGTTCCACTTCCTGACAACTCTGTGACTGATGAAATACTTCCTAACATCCCTGTGACTCGTCTGAGTTTTCATCTTCCAGTTGTGACCCCTTGTTGCTGTGTCCCATCTCTGAAACGTTCTGTCTGTCCACCTTGTTAATTCCTCTCAGTATTTTACATGTTGTTATGCCCCCTTTCCCCATCCCTCCTGTCCTCCAGTATTGTCAAGTTGATTTTCATTACCCTCTCCTCATAGGACATATGCCTTAGCTCTAGGGCTAGTCTTGTTTCAAACCGTTGCACTTTCACCAATTTCTTGACGTGCTTGACCAGGTGTGGGTTTCATACTGGTGCTCCATACTCCAATATGGGCCTGACGTACACAGTGCACAATGTCTTGAATGACTTTTTACTTACAAGTCGAAACGTTATTCTTAGGTTTGCCAGGTGCCTATATGCTACAGTAGTTATTTGGTTGGTGTGTGCCTCAGGAGATGTTCTTGATATACTCCAAGATCCTTTCCTGTGAGTGAAGTTTGCAGACTTTGACCCCTAGTACATACTCTGTCTGCAGTCTCCTTTGACCTTCAATCTTCACGGCTTTGCACTTGGTGGGGTTAAACTCCAGGAACCATTTGTTGGATCAGGTTTGCAGCCTGTCCAGATCCCTTTGAAGTCCTACTTGATCCTCGTCTGCTTGAATTCTCCACATTAGCTTCACATCATCTGCAAAAAAGAACACCTCTGAATCTATCCCTTCAGTCATGTCATTCACATATTCCAGAAGCAGCACTGGCCCTAGGACTGACCCTTGTGGGACCCTATTCATCACAAGCAAGTAGGGTACCATCACTCGTTTCCTTCCTGTCAGATATTTCCTGATCCATTGCAGTGCCTTTCCTGTTATTCCTGCCTGTTCCTCTAGCTTTGGCATTATCTCTTGTGCAGAACAGTGTTGAAAGTCTTCTTGCAGTCAAACAAAATGCAGTCTAACCATCCCACTCTCTCACTTTCTCTCCTCTCTTGTTATACTTCTGTTACCTTGTCGTAGAACCTCAGCAGGGTTATGACATAGGATTTTTCCTCCCTGCAAATATCGAACTTAGTCTGAAGGAATCTAACAGGAGACCAGTATCACAGGAAAATCTAAAAGTCGTAAAGGAAATTGAAAAAAACCCAAATACTACTTCTCTTATGCAAAATCTATGGGAAAAAACATCCAGTATTGGGCCCCTGCTTAGGCGGGATGGGACATACACAGATGACAGCCAAGAAATGAGTGAGATACTAACGTCCCAATATGACTAGGTGTTCAGCGAGCCACTGCCCAGACTAAGGGTCGACAACCCAAATGAACGAAGCCCAAAATTTGGGCATCCCAAATATCTTGGATATTATCCTAACTCCACAAGATTTTGAGGAGGCAATAAATAGCATGCCCGTGCACTCTGCCCCAGGCCCAGACTCGTGGAACACTGTGTTCATCAAGAACTGCAAGAAACCCCATTGCTAGCCTTCAGCATTTTATGGAGAGGGAGCATGGACACAGGGGTCATCCCACACACACTCAAAACAACAGACATAACCCCACTCCACAAAGGTGGCAGTAAAGCAATTGCAAATCAAATCAAGTTTATTCTCTATAAGGGTTACAATGTGGGGTTTAAAGGATTTGGATATTGTGTGGTTTACATGTTATAAAATACTAATTATAGAGGGGGCCACTAGGACACCTAGCATTGCTAGGCATTTTGGGCAGACTTAGATTAATTCTTAACATTAAATCCTTACAGATTATGGTATTAAGGCTAGGTGACTACATTATAATTTGTGAGTTTAGCAATGTGAATGCTTTTGTTTTAGCACAATACAAAGTGTCTATATTGGAGTATCATAGGCAAACTTATGACTAGTTAGGATTTATTATTTTAAGATTAAGATTAGTATTTCTGTGTTTATAGTCAGTGGGTGAGTGAGTGTAATTGTGAACCACCAGGTGGTTATCATCTAGTTAGTTGTCGGGGTGTATCAGGGAGATAAGATGTTTTCTAACTGTAGTTTTGAAAGTGATAAGTGTGTCTGCAGTTCTAGAGTTTTCAGGTAGGGTGTTCCAGATTTTAGGTCCTTTGAAATACATTGAATTTTTGTAAAGGTTTAGTTGGACACAGGGAATGTCATAGAGATGTTTGTGTCTGGTGTTATGCCTGTGGATCCTGTCACAACTATCAAGAAAGCGTTTTAGGTCAAGGTTAATATTGGAATTTAAGGTCCTGTAGATATAGATTGCACAGTAGTGAGTGTGGATGTTCTGAACAGGGAGTAAGTTTAGATCTATGAAGACTGGGGAGGGGAATGTTGCCAGGGATAGGATTTAGTGATTATTCTTACTGCGGCTTTTTGTTGGGTTATTATTGGCTTTAGGTGTGTTGCTGCAGTTGAACCCCAAGCACAGATAGCATAGGTGAGGTATGGATGGCACTAACATCCCATATCATAAAAATCTTTGAGAGGGTTCTAAGAAGCAAGATCGCCAACCACCTAGATACCCATCAATTACACAACCCAGGGCAACATGGGTTTAGAGCAAGTCGCTCCTGCCTGTCTCAGCTACTGGACCACTATGACAAGGTCCTGGATGCTGTAGAGGATAAACAAAATACAAATGTAGTATACACAGACTTCGCAAAAGCTTTTGACATGTGTGACCATGGTGTAATAGCACACAAAATGGATGATAAAGGACTAACAGGAAAAGTTGATAGATGGATCTATACCTTCCTGACAAATAAAACACAAAGAGTAATAGTAAACAGAGTAAAGTCCTGGGCAGCCACGGTAAAAAGCTCTGTTCCACAAGGCACAGTACTCGCTCCCATTCTATTCCTCACTCTCACTTCTGACATAGAGATGTAAGCCATAGCTCCGTGTCTTCCTTTCTGGATGACACCTGGATTACCATGGCAGTGACCTCCATTGAAGACAATGCAAGACTCCAAGAGGACATAAACCAAATCTTCAAATGGGCCATTCAAAACAATATGAAGTTCAACATGAGAAATTTCAGCTACTCAGATATGGGAAACTTGAAATTAAAAATGTGTCAGGGTATACAACAAATTCTAACCCTACAATAGAGCAGAAAAGTAATGTGAAGGACCTGGGAGTGATAATGTCAGAGGATGTCGCCTTCAAAGACCACAACAATGTATCTACCTCATCCACTAGAAAAATGATAGGATGTATAATGAGAACCTTCAAAACTAGGGATGCCAAGCCCATGATGACTCTCTTCAAATTGCTTGTGCTCGCTAGGCTGGAATACTGCTGTACACTAACGGCCCCCTTCAAGGCTGGTGACATTGCAGACCTGGAGAGTTTACTTGGAAGGTCCTGGAGGGGTTGGTACCAAACCTGCACACGAAAATCACTCCCTATGAAAGCAAAAGATTTGGCAGGAGATGCAACATTCCCCCAATGAAAAGCAGGGGTGCCACGGGTACAGTGAGAGAGAACACAGTAAGTGTCCGGGGCCCAAGACTTTTCAATTGCCTCCCACAGTCGCACAAGCACCAAACACAATGAAATGTTTGAATGAGCACGCAGGGTAGTGTCCACTAAAGCATAAACAACGCCAGACTGGCTCACGACGCCTGCGTGGGGGACACGGGCAAGCGGACAGGTCTGGTACACGGTACTAAACACGGGGCACAGTACGAAACTCACAGTACAAAACTGAGCCAAAAAAAGCGTCTAAACTCAAAGCGTACGGTAGTCAGGGCATGCATAACTCGGGGTTTCACTGTACTACATCGACAAGTTCATGAGACATGCGTGCAATGCTTGGAACTTCTTATTGCCAAAATGTTTCGTATCCATAGCAGGCTTTTTCAGCTGCATACAGAGGCTACTTTTAAACTAGATACAGGGTATGTATAATTACAGAGAACGTATATTTTTCATTCAGGAATCAAGCAAGTCGATGAGATTTACTAACATGTTTCAAGGGTACTGCACTCTCAACTAACTGCTCTGTCAAAAGACTTCTTTGTATGTTGTCTTCATAGCACACATGTTTTGAGCACCTAAAACATACATGGTATGTGTACTTTTAACCCAGGAAAACACAAGAATGTTAAACAATGTGGCTCATTTCTATGTTTTGAAAGATATACCCTGAATCAATTACAGTAAACTGTCAGAGAGCACAAGATTTGTTAAAATGTTTTCATTATAACAAAGTTGCAAAACTGTGGTATATTTTCAGAGAATACGTGTAACAAAAATCTGTTTACACTCTTACAGTGAGCCCCAGTGCTAGTCCATTGACTTGCAGGGAAGGCCTATATAATGTACACAACCTCCCTCACCTAGTGTTAGTGAATCGACTTTTTAGCTTTCATCATCTCGCCTCATCTCTGCATAGTAACAATGGTACCCAAGAATAAGAGTGATCCTGTAACTGGAAAGAAGCAGCATAAGTATGAAAGTCTTGGTGTTTCGATCAAAATAGAGATATTATATAAGCTTAAGAACTGTGCAAGTATGATGGAGACAGCACTAGCCTATGTCTTGAATGGGGCATAAATTCACATGAATAAAAAGAATGAGGGAAAGATATGAACTTGCACAATGAGTAACCCAGGTTATGACCTGAAAAGAATGACAAATAGGTCAGAAAAGGTAAACAAGATGGAGAAGTGAATGAATGAGTGAAGCGGGCACAAAATAATTAAGGTGCATCAATTAATTTCATCTTAATAAGGGAAAAAGCCTTATACTTGAATGCTATAAAACAGTGTTTGATGAGGAAGGAAGGCCTGAAGAAGAGTGTTTGTTTAATACAGGGTGTTTCACAAGTTCAAATTGCAGAGTCTGTTGCATAATATTAAGTTTTCCAGTGAAAGTGCTTCTGCTAACCACACGACTGCAGGGAATTTCTTTGCTGAGTTACAGGAAATTATTTTGAGGGTAGCTACGAGCCACAGCAAGTGTTTAATGCTGACATGACGCATCTTATTGGAAGATGCCACTGAGAACTTACATCAGACATGAAGAGAAAAGTGCAGGAGATTCAAAGCAGCAAAGGATAGCTTCAGCTTGCTCCTTTGTGGTGATGCATCAAGTGTTTTAAGTTCAAACCCATGGTTATTTACCACTCCAAGACTCCCGGTGCTTTAAAAAGTGTAAATAAAAACCATCTTACCAGCTGTTTGGAAGTGAAAACGGTCAACATGTATGACAGAATAATTATTTATTGACTGCCTTAAGCATCACTTTATTCCTAGTAATGTTTTACCTGCACAGCAAGAACTTTGCATTCAAGGTTCTCTTCACTCTTGATAATTCTTGTACTCATCCAGTACTTTTGTTGGATGTGCATCCACATGTAGAAGTTGTGTTTTTATCATCTGATACAAAATCCTAAATAGAATCACTGTATCGTGGAATTATTAGAACATTTAAGTGTAACTACACACTGACTGAGCTTGGAGTGCAAAATTTTGGCACAAATTTAACACTGCAGATGCTACATCAGCTAAGTCAAAAGTGCATGGAATGAAGTGCCCCAATAAACATTAAATGCAGGCTGGGTTAAGTATTGGCCTAGTGTGGTGAATACTTAAATAGGTTTTCCCTTAGTTGAGTCACATGCAGGAAACTGTTTAACTGGCTAGGAGATTACCAGGTGAGGGCTTCGAAGATATGCAAGAAATGTGAATGAACTGTTAGATGATGAACAAAGAAGTCCAAAGGAAATGTTGGCAGAGCTCAGTGCCCAGATACAAGGAAGGCAGATAACAAGAGGAAGATAAGGAAGAACCTGAAGGAAAACAGTGAACAGTGCAACAATCTATGTTACTGCTAAACTCACACACTATTTTACTGAAGAGGGCCCTGACGAATCTAGAAGCACTGCTCTGAAACAGAATCTAGAGCAGCTGATGATGCCTTACCATCTACTGTATACAGTATTGCAGGGTAATTATTATTATAAAAAAGAAGCGCTAAACCTACAAGGGTCATACAGCATCACAAGGCAGGGAAGGATGCAGGGGTAATGGGTAGCAAGAGGGAGAGGGATGAATATTAGGTCATGGACTGCAGCAGGGCAGTGAATAGTGCAGGGGGGCAGAGGGTAGCAAGAGATTTAGGTAGAAAGGGCTGTGAGGAGTACTAGAGGCATCATCATCAGAGTTTGTGCAGTAAATCAGTTGCTGTCAAAAAGTCAATGAGAGAGTCTGGGTTAAAAAGAGGGTCCATCAGCAAGAAGGGAAGGTAAAGAAAGGGCAGTAGAGTAGTGACAACATTGGAGGTAAATTCTGCATGCTCGTTGATAAAGTGGGCAGTCCAACAGAATGTGGCTAACAGAAACTGGAACCTGACAATTTTAACAGAGTGGAACAGGGCACCTCTCCATGAGATACCCGTGAGTAAGACGAGTGTGGCCGATGCAAAGACGGGAGAGAGTAGTCTCCCAACCTCGACACTGATAAGAAGATGGCCAGAAACCTTTACTTGGTTTAATAGAATGTAGTTCATTACAGAGTAGATCAGCCCAACGTTTTTGCCCCTAAGTAGGAAGGTGGTCCGCAATTACAGCAAAATAGTCTGTGAATGGAATATCTCTATATGAAACTGGGAGGTCATGTACTGCTGACCGTGCAGCAGTGTTTACCTGTTCATTGCCCTGTATGTCAACATGACCAGGGACAAAAAACATCTTTGTGCTTGCTAGAGATACGCCATAACCAAAGTTGGATATGAAAATTTGAGGTGTATCAAATTTTTGTATAGCCTGTAAAGCACTAAGGGAGTCTGAGACAACCACAAATGGTGACATAGGCATAGATGCAATACAGATAAGTGCTACAAGAATGGCATACAATTCAGCCGTAAAAATGCTAGGTGGGGATAATAAATGCCCTCGCACAACTCTGTCCAGAAACAATGCTGCAAATCCAACACCATCAGAAGACTTGGAACCATCAGTGCACACTATTTTACAATATAGTCCAGAGCATGATGGGAGAACCTAACCTCTGACCTTTTTTTTTTGGTTCTTAGTGTCAGACATACAAGTGAAAAATTGAGATGATATTGGTAAGTTTCAGACTGGAAGTGCTTGAAACAAGTTTCAAAGTGGCAGAAGCAGTCAATTTTTGGCAATTTTTCTGAGGAAGTGTAGAGGGTTTTCCCCCCTTCTCAATCTATTTTCTGGATTTGTAGTAGGTCTACTTCAGTGACTGAGATGACCTAAACCATGACAAAGTTGTCTTGGTTATATTTTATCAGCCCAAAAAATAAGAGGAAAAATAAGTAACTTTTTGTGTGTGTAATTCAAAATATGGGCACATGATTAACCCTTTGACTGTCGCAGGCCCCTTTCTGAAACTGTCATTTTAGGTCGATAAATTTTTGGAAAAAAAAAAAAACTATTTTTTCTTATGAAATGATAGAGAATCTTTTCCCGATGGTAATGACACCAAAAGTACAGAATTTGTTCAAAAACTCACGGAATTACGGTCCCGCGAAGTTAGCGGTCTCGGTGACATATACGCATTGGCGATTTCACCGACTTTTAGCCCTGTTTTGGGCAAATTCTGTTGTTCCAGTTGACCAAACTCATAGTTATTTCTTTAGAACTCCATTTTTTCTATCTATCAGTTGAGCACAAGAAACTGCCCATTTACCAATTTAAACTACCCAATAAAGTGGTCAGAAATTAGCAATTTGGCCAATTTCATGCAAATTAAAAAAGATGCCAATTTCAAAAATAGGGTCCAGAATAAACAATGTAGACATACTTGGCACTAAAATAACATATCCTCTGTTCATTAGTCACGTCTCTAGGCCCCTCTTACTGCTTTCTATTTTGATTTTTTATTCATACAAAAAAATATAAAATTTACTGTTATGCAGACTACTGCATTATTGTAAAAATGGTATAAATAATATCAGTGCACTAGTGAAAGAATATTAGACTCCCCAGTTGCAGTGTACTGGACGTGTGGTGTGATTTGCTTACTCCTGAACATTGGTAAAAATCGAACATTTCTGCTACTTTGAGCTCAATTTCAAGGTTGTTTTCATCGTGAAAGTAATCAAAATTATCTCTATTTCTATAATATGTTTTCCATTTTATCACCTGAGACCATGAAAACGAGAATACAACGATAAATACTAGACGAAAATACACCTCAAAATAGGCGTTTCAATCCAAAAAAGCGGTCAGTTTTTTTTTTCTCATTATGCACTACTTGCTGCAGGATTTTTTTTGTGGTGCACACTGACCACACAGACCCATTCTCTCACATGTGGGCCTACCAGCTTTTTCCCGCTTGATTTGAAGCCACTAGAATTTATGCGTATAAATACGTCAGAAACAGTTGTGCGTAAGACGTATATATACGACCGAAACAGTCAAAGGGTTAATGAACAGAGGGAAGAATGCTTTAGTGGCTGAAATACTTACAATATTTGTTTTTTATTTTATTTCTAAACTGGAATTTGTTGAAATAGTTCTGATAGTGATCAATAAGGAGTAACAAAGGCAAGCTAGCAACAAAAGGCATGAATTGGGTTGGCTGGAGCAGTGAATTGACCAAAAATAGGACTCAAATCTGGGCACAATTACTGTTGCATAAAGTGCTCTGCACCCTCCAAATTCTTGCCTGCATAATTCTATAAATGTTATGTCAAATTTTGCATTTTTGGTGTCATTACCTTCAGAAAAGATTTTCAATTATTTTAGATAAAAACATTTAATATAATTATTTTCAAAAAAAGGCAACAATGAACAACATGTGACTATTGATTACATTTTCTCAAACTAGCAACACAGGAGGTGCCACAGGGCCACCACAGGGCTGCCAGCCTCCTATGCCCTTTATTATTTCTCATCACATGAATGACCTACCTAATGCCTCCCAGGAACTGAAACCAGTCCTGTAGAAGAGAACTGCTATTAGAATGATCACCTAATTAGGTTCCAGGAAACACACACCACAGCTATTTAAAATTTTAAATTTATTTAACATACAAAACATCAACACTTACAACAGTGCATGCTATATATGTAAGACACACATCAATAATGTTAATCCAGTGCTCAAGCATATCTCTGATATACTGTACCACGTGTACGACTCCACTTGTTTAGAAATTTTTACCTTAAGAGGCCAAAAATATGGAACTATCTCCCTGAAGATAAAAAAGTTCCCTATCTTCCAACTGCTTCAGAAGAAATATTGAAAAAAAAAAACTCTTGAATTTAATGTAAATTTTACATACATATATTAAAGGGGGTAAGGCAGCCGGGATTGATGGGATAAAGACAGAAATGTTAAAAGCAGGTGGGGAAATGGTTTTGGAGTGGTTGGTGCAATTACTTAATAAATGTATGGAAGAGGGTAAGGTACCTAGGGATTGGCAGAGAGCATGCATAGTTCCTTTGTATAAAGGCAAAGGGGACAAAAGAGAGTGCAAAAATTATAGGGGGATAAGTCTGTTGAGTATACCTGGTAAAGTGTATGGTAGTTATTATTGAAAGAATTAAGAGTAAGACAGAGAATAGGATAGCAGATGAACAAGGAGGCTTTAGGAAAGGTAGGGGGTGTGTGGACCAGGTGTTTACAGTGAAACATGTAAGTGAACAGTATTTAGATAAGGCTAAAGAGGTTTTTGTGGCATTTATGGATTTGGAAAAGGTGTATGACAGGGTGGATAGGGGGGCAATGTGGCAGATGTTGCAGGTGTATTGTACACCATAGGTTACTGAAAGCAGTGAAGAGTTTTTACGAGGATAGTGAGGCTCGAGTTAGAGTATGTAGGAAAGAGGGAGATTATTTCCCAGTAAAAATAGGCCTTAGACAAGGATGTGTGATGTCACCGTGGTTGTTTAATATATTTATAGATGGGGTTGTAAGAGAAGTACAGTGGACCCCCAGTATTCGATATTAATCCGCTCCTGAGAGCTCATCGAATACCGATAATATCGAAAACCGAATCAATTTTCCTGATAAGAAATAATGGAAATCAAATTAATCCGTGCAAGAAACCCAAAAGTATGAAAAAAACAATTTTTACTACATGGAATATTAAGTTTAATGCAATAGAATAATAATAAAATAATTGACACTTACCTTTAATGAAGATCTGGTGGTGATTGATGGGATGGGAGGAGGGGAGAGGTGTTAGTGTTTAGAAGGGGAATCCCCTTCCATTAGGACTTGAGGTAGCAAGTCCTTTTCCGGGGTTACTTCCCTTCTTCTTTTAATGCCACTAGGACCAGCTTCAGAGTCACTGGATTTCTGTCGCACAACATGTCTGTCCATAGTGGCCTGTACCTCCCATTCCTTTGACATCCCTAAAGTGTTTCACAACATTGTTAGTGTAATAGTCACCAGCACGGCTTGCAATAGCTGTGTTAGGGTGATTGTCATCAAAAAAGGTTTGCACTTTAAGCCACATTGCACACATTTCCTTAATCTTTGAAGTAGGCAACTTCTTCAATTTCTCTATCCCCTCCTCCGAAGCAGTTTCCTCAGGTCTGCCCTCTTGCTGTTCAAGATGATCTATCAGCTCATCAGTGGTTAGTTTTTCACTGTCCTCCTCCACCAACTGTTCCACATCCTCCCCACTAACCTCCAACCCCAAGGACTTCCCCAATGCCACAATGGATTCCTCAACTGGCATAGGATTCTTAGGGTTAGCCTCAAATCCTTCACAATCCCTTTTGTCTACACATTCTGGCCACAGTTTTTTCCAAGCAGAGTTCAAGGTCCTCTTAGTCACTCCCTCCCAAGCCGTACCTATCAGGTTTATACAATTGAGGATATTAAAGTGATCCTTCCAAAACTCTTTTAGAGTCAATTGAGTTTCTGTGGTTACTATAAAGCACTTTTGAAACATAGCTTTTGTGTACAGTTTCTTGAAGTTGGAAATGACCTGCTGGTCCATGGGCTGCAGGAGAGGAGTGGTATTAGGAGGCAAAAACTTGACCTTAATGAAGCTCATGTCCCCAGAAAGTCGCTCTGACAAGTCTGTAGGATGACCAGGGGCATTGTCTAATACCAGGAGGCACTTAAGGTCTAATTTCTTTTCAGTTAGGTAATTTTTCACAGTGGGGGCAAATGCATGGTGTAACCAGTCATAGAAAAAGTCCCTGGTGACCCATGCCTTACTGTTTGTCTTCCACAGCACACAAATTAGCCTTGAGGACATTTTTTTCCTGAACACTCTGGGAGTTTCAGAGTGATATACCAATAAAGGCTTCACTTTGCAATCACCACTAGCATTGGCACACATCAACAGAGTAAGCCTGTCTTTCATAGGCTTATGTCCTGGGAGTGCCTTTTCCTCCTGAGTAATGTAGGTCCTGCTTGGCATTTTCTTCCAAAACAGGCCTGTTTCGTCGCAATTAAATACTTGTTCAGGTTTCAAGTCTTCACTGTCTATGTAATCCTTGAATTCCTTCACATATTTTTCAGCTGCTTTTTGGTCTGAACTGGCAGCCTCACCATGCCTAATCACACTATGTATGCCACTACGATTCTTAAATCTTTCAAACCAACCTTTGCTGGCCTTAAATTCACTCACATCACCACTATTTGCAGGCAATTTCTTTACCAAATAGTCATGCAACTGCCTAGCCTTTTCACAAATGATCGCTTGAGAGATGCTATCTCCTGCTATCTGTTTTTCATTTATCCACACCAATAACAATCTCTGAGCATTTTCTAACACTTGCCGTCGCTGTTTCGTAATCACAGTTGCACCTTTTGCAAGAACAGCTTCCTTGATTGCCGTTTTCCTGGTCACTATAGTAGAGATGGTTGATTGGGGTTTGTTATACAACCTAACCAGCTCCAACACACGCACTCCACTTTCGTACTTTGCAATTATCTCTTTCTTCATTTCATAAGTCATTAGTGACTTTTTTCTTGAAGGGTTGGCACTAGAAGCTTTCTTGGGGCCCATGGTGACTTATTTTGCAGAAACAAGCACCAAACACAGTGATAATTTGGATAATATGGAACGTACTGAATGTATCCTTAGATGTGCGCACACTGGCTGGCTTGTAAACACTGGCACACAAGGGGCAGTTCAGGCCACATGTGGACACGTCTCGTATGAATCGTATCGAATACCGAGGATAATTTTTTGCGATAAAATATATCGAATACCGGATTTATCGAATACCGATGCCATCGAATACCGGGGGTCCCCTGTAAATGCGAGGGTCTTGGCAAGAGGCGTGGAGTTAAAAGATAAAGAATCGCACATAAAGTGGGAGTTGTCAAAGTTGCTCTTTGCTGATGACACTGTGCTCTTGGGAGATTCTGAAGAGAAGTTGCAGAGGTTGGTGGATGAATTTGGTAGGGTATGCAAAAGAAGAAAATTAAAAGTGAATACAGGAAAGAGTAAGGTTATGAGGATAAAAAGATTAGGTAATGAAAGATTGGATATCAGATTGGAGGGAGAGAGTATGGAGGAGGTGAATGTATTCAGATATTTGGGAGTGGAGGCGTCAGTGGATGGGTCTATGAAAGATGATGTGAATCATAGAATTGATGAGGGGAAAAGGGTGAGCGGTGTACTTAGGAATCTGTGGAGACAAAGAACTTTGTCCTTGGAGGCAAAGAGGGGAATGTATGAGAGTATAGTTTTACCAATGCTCTTATATGGGTGTGAAGCATGGGTGATGAATGTTGCAGCGAGGAGAAGGCTGGAGGCAGTTGAGATGTCATGTCTGAGGGCAATGTGTGGTGTGAATATAATGCAGAGAATTAGTAGTTTGGAAGTTACGAGGAGGTGCGGGATTACCAAAACTGTTGTCCAGAGGGCTGAGGAAGGGTTGTTGAGGTGGTTTGGACATGTAGAGAGAATGGAGTGAAACAGAATGACTTCAAGAGTGTGTCAGTCTGTAGTGGAAGGAAGGCGGGGTAGGGGTCAGCCTAGGAAAGGTTGGAGGGAGGGGGTAAAGGAGGTTTTGTGTGCGAGGGGCTTGGACTTCCAGCTGGCATGCGTGAGCGTGTTTGATAGGAGTGAATGGAGACAAATGGTTTTTAATACTTGATGTGCTGTTGGAGTGTGAGCAAAGTAACATTTATGAAGGGATTTAGGGAAACCGGCAGGCCGGGCTTGAGTCCTGGAGGTGGGAAGTACAGTGCCTGCACTCTGAAGGAGGGGTGTTAATGTTGCAGTTTAAAAACTGTAGTGTAAAGCACCCTTCTGGCAAGACAGTGATGGAGTGAATGATGGTGAAAAATTTTCTTTTTCAGGCCACCCTGCCTTGGTGGGAATCGGCCAGTGTGTTAATAAAAAAAAATAATAAAATATTAAAAGTAAATATCTAATACAGTAGCTTGCCACCTTTCACATGAAGTACGTTCCTGAAATTGGAGCTATAAAAAAAAAAGTGATTTGTAGAATGAACAGTTTATGGGAATAATTGGGTTACATTCCTAATACCTTAAAAAAAGCCAAATAGGTATTTTTTAATTCTTAATTTACCTAAAATAATTATTTTAAAATAGTTTGAAGGTTTCCATTGCTGCAAGAAGTTTCTGCATCACGCTGCATATTAAATATTTGCACTTGAATGTCTTAATAACTACTCGATCCAGTGGCTGTATCAATGTCATATTTGGTGGTTAAAAAAACCTTCATATCTGGATCCACATCCTGCAAGAGTTGATGATGAGTGTGAGAATTATCAAGAGACAAGAATATCTTTTAATGCAAGGGTCCCTCTCTGCAGGTAAAAACCTGATCTTGGGAATAAAATGAAGATTGAAATGCTTGATAAACAAGCCTCACTCATCAATGCTGTAGGGTTAGATTGCCAAATGAAAGCCAAAATGCTTTTGTCTTTGTTTCAAAGCAGAGGGATTCTTGGAGCAATAAATAAGCATGGCCCCCTAACTTAGATTCACATGATACATTAACACAACGAAGGAAGCTGTTTTTGAATCCAAATGTAATGTAACCAATGTAAGCCTATTTTGCCACCATTAAACGCTTGCTGAGGCTTATAGCCACCCTTAGAAATAATCTGCTGCAGCTCAGCTGGAAAATTCCCTGCAGCCATGTGGTCAGATGCACTCTCCACATTAAACTTTATATTTATGCAACCAAATGCACATTTTAAAACAAACTATCAAAAAGTAAGCAAATCTTTCCTTTGCAGGTTTTTCTGTCCTGCTCGCACAGTTTTCTGCCTAATGAAAACAAAATTAAGTGGGGCACTTCACTAGGTCAAATTTATTCGCTGAGCATTTTCAGTCTTGTTTAGCAGTATCAGCCACTCCCACTTTTTTCAGCAAGTAACAGAGAGGGTTACTCATTCCACAAGCTCTTATATTCTCCTCATTGCCTTGAATTGAACAAATTATTGAGTCTTTTGTACCAAATGCATGCAATGCTTCCATCATAAATGCACCACCATCAAGAATCTCAATTGCACTTAATTACTTCACTAAAGGTATGGCTTCATAATTAAACCTCTTGGCAACTTCAACACTAGACTTGTTGATGCCATTATTAAGCTCCAGATACAAGACAGGATGATAAATAGAATGGAAATGGAATCATAAACACAGGAGAGTGATGATATCCATGAGGTAATTGGTGGCATACTATGGGTGGGTGGGAACACCACAGTGATGATTGGTCTAGTGTTGACAGCAAAACATGGCAATCTGACACAAAATGAGAATTGCAATGTGTTGGAAATGCAATACTTGGACATGCAAAAAGAGGCAATTTACCATATTGCACATCTATTGTAACCTGCTTATCCAGACCCAATTAGCATTCATACTCATTCACTTATTGTCACCATTAAAACTATACTCCAAAAATTTTTATAATTAAAACTGTCATTCTATTTCTAGATAACTATCTCTTCCTAATAACATACTATACTGGTATTAAACTTAGCATTGAATTATTTAAGCTTCAACTATACAATTAAGTCTTAAGTTCTAGTTTTAATCTGCCAAAAAACTCTACATAACCAGGGGCTTCCCACAAATTTTGCTAAACATGTCACCTAATTTTAAAGAAATTGCATACTTTCTGGACAAAAAAAAAAGATTTAAATTAATTTACACTGACTGGCTGGCAGAGATAATTTAATTATGATTATGGCACTAACTCAAATGTCCTAACACTTCCACAAAAAATATGAAGAGCTTCTACAGATCACAACTAAGAGACTAAATAGCCCAAAGGTAACTAATAGCATATTTGGATCCATTTACTAAAGACATAGCTATGATATTATATACAGATAGGACTTAATCTCCAAAGAACCAAACTAATAAAGAAATCAACACAACTCAACTATGTTAACAAATTGAATGAAACAAAAAAATAAAATGGACTAGATAAACACACTTAAATATTGGGTTCAAGCAGTGATTACAAAATAAATTATACTAAATAAACCTAATGAACCTCACCTCCAAATCACTGAAATGGGAAATAAATCTTAAAAAAACTATTAGGTTATAAGACCAAAGCTAGGCAGAGAAGTCTCAAATTCCCAGGTGCAAATGAGAGATTTTCTTAGGCATAGGGAGTTTGAG
Organism: Cherax quadricarinatus; assembly: GCF_038502225.1. NCBI lineage: Eukaryota > Metazoa > Arthropoda > Malacostraca > Decapoda > Parastacidae > Cherax > Cherax quadricarinatus. The sequence goes on along the minus strand of NC_091352.1, from coordinate 21,565,508 downwards.
TAATTATCCATATCATATATATGCACCATATACCAGCATTAACTACTGCAATCCTGGTTAACAAACCAAATGAACCAAAACTTATTCAAATATACTTAAACTAGCTAGGGTTGCACCAGTCTACAAAAATGGAGACCCTTTGGAAATCCATACCAAACAGTTGATTTCTAACCAGAATAAATTCATAACAAAAGATAATATGAGTGGTGACGTGTACTTAGCTCTGTGAAGACCTGTTTGTGCATTTCTGTGAATCTGAACCAGGATGCCCTCTCTTGAGCAACTTTACCAGCAACTGAAAGAAGAGCTTAGGGCTGCTAAGCTGGAGATACGGCGATTAACGGAGGAGAACAAGAGGATTCGTAGTAATCCTCCTGTTGTGAGTCCCCAGTTTAAGAGGGGAACTTGGTCAGTGGCCGGGCAACATGGAACCAAGCTGAGGATCAAGAAGACTGTTGGAGAAGCAGAAACAACGAGAAACCGGAAGACTACTGTGGAAGCTTCCAACCCATTTTCGATATTACCTGACGAAAGTGGGTGTTCTACTGGGAATGCCACAACGAGCACCAAGGAAGCATTGGCAGACGTGAGTGAGACATCCCTAGAAACACCGATGAAGACCATCGAGAACATCTTCACGAATTCCATAAGTGAAGGTGTAGTGCTACCTAACGAATGTGAGTCGACTACTGGGAACATCACGACGGATGTCGACAAGGAAGGTAAAAGCACTGTTGTTGTTGGGGATAGCCACATTAGGTACATGGATAGGGCATTCTGCTTGAAGGATAGGAGTAGGAGGCAGAGAGTGTTTTTTCCTGGGGCTGGGATGAAGGATATTGTTAGCTGTCTGGATGATATTATGAGAGGTAATGGGAGAAATCCTATTATGTCTCACTGCTGGAGGCAACGATGTTGGCAGACGTAGGAGTGAGGACCTGATTAGCAGGTATAGGTTAGCAATAGAGATAAATAGGAGGAAGGGTGGGAACCCTGTCATATGTGGTATTTTGCCAAGGAGAGGAGTTGGAAATGAATGGTTGTCCAGGGCAATTGGTGTCAATTGCTGGCTGGACAAATACTGTAAGGAAAATGCAGTAACATTCATTGACAACTGGAACCTCTTCTATGGCAGAAATGACATGTATGCCAGGGATGGGGTTCACTTATCTAGGTTTGGGGTGGGAGCACTGGCCAACGCAGTGGAGGGAGCTGTTATGTCTTTAAACTAGGAATGGTTAGTGGTATGGGTTTTGGCGGGAAAACAGTGAAGTCCCAGTGTAGTAATGTGAGTACTAGGAGAACTAGTAATAGGCAAAACGAGGTGGATATTGGAAAGCCAGTGGCACTAGGTGACAAGGACAGCAATAGGTTTAGTGGAATAACAGAAAGGAGCAGGAAGGGTAAAGAGAAAAGAGGGTCCTTAAACATATATTACACAAATAGTCGTAGTGCTAGGAATAAGATGGACGAGTTGAGACTAGTTGATAGTGCAGGTAATATTGATGTATTTGCCTTAACTGAGACGTGGTTCAATACGAAAAATCGGAATATGCCTGCTGAATGTCACATACAGGGATTTAAATTGTTCCAAGTAGACAGAAGTATCGGGAAGGGGGGTGGGGTGGCATGGGTGGTATGTCCGAGATCGCTTGAACTGTTGCATAAAAATGGATATTAAATCTGAAGTAACACACACACAGTCTTTTTGGATAGAATTTTCAGAGGGACATGAAAAATTGATTTTAGGTGTGATATACCATCCCCCAAACTTAGATAGGGACCAAGGGAGACTACTATGGGAGGAAATTGTTAAGGCCACAAGGCACGATAATGTAGTAATTCTAGGAGATTTTAACTTTAGCCATATTCATTGGAATTTCTTGACTGGGAATTTAGAATCAAAAGACTTCTTAGAAGTAGTTCAGGATTGTTTTTTGAAGCAGTTTGTGATACAGCCTACAAGGGGAAATAACCTTCTTGACTTGGTTTTGGCAAACAAGGAAACTCTTGTTAATAATTTAGAAATTACAGAGGAACCCGGCACAAGCGATCACAAATCAATTACCTTTAGCATTGAATGGAAGTATGACAGTAGGGATAATTCAGTACTGGTCCCAGATTTTCGCTTAGCATATTACAATGGGCTTAGAGAACACTTATCATCTGTAGACTGGGGTAACGAAGAGAGCTATCAGTATGACAGCTTTCTTAACACAATACATGCTGCCCAAAGGACATTTATCCCATATAAGGAAATTAGATCGAATAGAAATGACTCCAGAAGGATGAATAATAGGCTCAGATATCTTTTAGGACAGAAAAAAGGAATTTATAGGTGCATCAAAAGAGGTGAGGGTCATCTTAGGAATCAGTATATTGACATTAAGAGGGACGTTAAAAAGGGGATAAGAAAAGCTAAACGGGACTATGAAATTAAAGTTGCTAGGGATTCGAAAACTAACCCAGAAAGTTTTTTCCAGGTTTATAGAACAAAAGTTAGAGATAAGATAGGTCCCCTTAAAAATAACTCTGATCATCTCATTGATAAGGAGAATGAAATGTGGTATATTCTTAATAATTACTTTCTCTGTTTTCACTCAGGAAGACACTAACAATATCCCAGTAATTAATTTTTATAGTGGGCCTGATGATAAATTATGCAATATCACAGTCACTATCGAACTGGTTATCAAACAAATAGACCGGTTAAAGCAAAATAAATCCCCGGGCCCCGATGAACTTTTTTCAAGGGCTCTTAAAGAGTGTAAAATGGAACTTTGTGAACCATTGACTAATATTTTTAATATTTCTCTTCAAAGAGGTGTAGTGTCTGATATGTGGAAGATGGCTAATGTAATTCCTATTTTTAAAGCAGGGGACAAGTTGTTACCGTCAAATTACCGCTCAATAAGCCTAACCTCAATTATAGGCAAATTACTAGTCAATTATAGCTGATAATATAAGAAGCCATCTGGATAAGCACGGCTTGATTAAGGATACTCAGCATGGATTCACGAGGGGCCATTCCTGCCTAACTAATTTATTAACCTTCTTCAGTAAAGCTTTTGAGGCCGTTGATCATGATAAAGAATACAATGTAGTTTACTTAGATTTTAGTAAGGCTTTTGATTGAGTACCACACCAGAGACTGTTAAAAAAAGTGGCAGCTCATGGCATAAGGGGAAAAAGTGCTGTCACGGATCGAGTCATGGCTCACTAATAGGAAGCAGAGAGTATGCTTAAGTGGGGTTCAATCCGAGTGGGGATCTGTAACAAGTGGCGTACCACAGGGATCAGTCTTAGGCCCGTTGTTGTTTATAATATACATCAATGACCTTGATGAGGGTATTACAACTGATATGAGCAAATTCGCCAATGACACAAAGATAGGTAGGATAATTGATTCAAATGTAGATGTTAGGGAACTTCAGGAGGATTTAGACAAACTCTATTCTTGGTCAGAAAAGTGGCAGATGCAGTTCATTGTAGATAAAAGCAAGGTTCTGAAGCTCGAGAGTGTCCATAATCCTAGCACTTACAAGTTAAATAATGTAGAACATAGCCATACAGATTGCGAAAAGGACTTGGGGGTTATGGTGAGCAGCAACCTAAAACCAAGACAGCAATGCCTAAGCATACGTAATAAGGCAAATAGATTATTGGGATTTATATCAAGAAGTGTAAGCAACAGAAGTCCAGAGGTTATACTGCAGCTTTATACATCATTAGTAAGGCCTCGCCTAGATTATGCAGCTCAGTTCTGGTCTTAATATTACACAATGGATATAAATTCGTTAGAAAACATTCAGCACAGAATGACTAAATTAATACAGTGGACCCCCGCATAACGATTACCTCCGAATGCAACCAATTATGTAAGTGTATTTATGTAAGTGCGTTTGTACATGTATGTTTGGGGGTCTGAAATGGACTAATCTACTTCACAATATTTCTTATGGGAACAAATTCGGTCAGTACTGGCACCTGAACATACTTCTGGAGTGAAAAAATATCGTTAACCGGGGGTCCACTGTACATGGCATTAGAAATCTTCCTTATGAAGAAAGATTGAAGACTCTTAAATTACATTTTCTTGTTAGACGAAGAATGAGGGGAGAAATGATCGAAGTGTATAAGTGGAAGAGGGGTATTAATAAAGGGGACATTAATAAGGTCTTGAGGATGTCTCTCCGAGAGAACCCGCAGTAATGGATTTAAATTAGACAAGTTTAGATTTAGAAAGGACATAGGAAAGTATTGGTTTGGAAATAGGGTAGTTGATGAGTGGAACAGTATTAGTTGGGTTATTGAGGCTAGGACTTTGGGTAGTTTCAAATTTAGGTTGGATAAATATATGAGTGAGAGGGATTGGATTTGAGTGGGACTTGCAAATGAGTGAATAGTTATCAGAGCTTATTTCTTGGGTAGCATTGAAAATTGGGTTGGGGAAATGTTTTGTTAGTGGGATGGATTGTAAAGGGCCTACCTAGTATGGGCCAACAGGGCTGCTGCAGTGATCCTCCTTTCTTATGTTCTTGTATACGCAAATAACCCGCACATAGGAGACTGGAACTTATGACGCATTTTGGTCCAACTGAAATATCATAACCTTGTCTCCTATGTGTAGGTTATTTGTATATTGTTCCAGCCATGGTATTGTGCCCTTTTTATTCTACAACACTACCTTTGTCATCTTTAATCCAAATTCAGTTGGTCTCATTAACCTAGCCAATGTTAAACTACCTTAAAAAGGAATAGACTGGATGGTGATAAACAAATTAACACAATTCATAATGCTAAGACTTATTAAATGTCTGGGAATAAAGTCAAAAATTAACAATTAAACAAAAAGATGAAAGACAAGACAAGGGGAAAATTCTTCAATGTCCACCTCAAATCAGAACCCCTGATTATAGCATGGAGATTAGGAGGAGAGGTGCAGGATTACTAACAATTCTAGTGGCCTCAGGAGGGTTTGTTGAGGTGGTTTGGACAATTAGAGAGGGTGGAACAAAATAGAATGACTTGGACATATCTGTAGTTGAGGGAAGGTAGGGTAGAAATCATCCTAGGAAAGGTTGGAGGGAGGGGGGTAAGGGACATTTTGTGTGCAAAGGGCTTAGACATCCTGCAAGAGTGTGAGCACGTTCAACAGGAGTGAGTGGAGCAAAGTAGTTTTTCATGATCTGACGTCCTGTAGGAGATTCAGGGAAACCGGTTAGCCAGCATTGAGTCCTTGGGATGAGAAGTACAGTGGCTTCGCTCTGAAGGAGGGGTAGGGACATCTGCATTTTTGAACTGTAGTATTAGCACCCCTCAGGCAAGACAGTGATGAGTGATGTTGAAAGTTTTTCTTATTTTAGGGCCACCCTGCCTCAGTTGAAAACAGCATGTGTGTTAAAAAAAAAAAAATGACATACCCATCAGATGACAGAGCTCTGACAGTCTTGGTTAAAGACCCACAAAATATAGCTAATATACTATCACTGGAACTAGAGTCCTGCAGCAAATGGTCAGTAAAAAAATAAAATGAAAAGAGTGAGGCTATACACAGATCCCAGCACATCTGCCATTTCTCCAAACATTTTTGGAATATTGTTTTTTTTCCTAATGGTGTCTAGAACTGCCTAAATTCTGCTAGAATCTCCTCCACATCATACAAATGCCACCTCATGATTGCCATTTTATTTTGGGGAAGGAAACAGTCACAGGGGACTAGATCTTGGGAGTACGGAGGGTGGGAGGACAACACCACATTGTTTTTGGCCAGAAAAGAAAGGGCTTTCTGATCTCGAGTTGGCAAGCAGAGCACAAATTTCACAGCCACTCATCTCATGTTCAAATTTTCAGTCAAAAACATAGGAGACAACCCATAAAAAATTCCCACAGAACTTGCAATGTCCTGGATACTCTGACAACAATCTTTATGAATAGCTTTCCTCCACTTTTTCAATGTTGGCATCTGTTCTTGTTGTTGATGGATGACCATAGCATTCACCTCAAATGGCATTCATCCTGCTCTGAATAATCATCCAAAAACTTGTGGCTGATTCACTGTTTCATTGCCAAAATGCTTGCATGAACATTTTTTTTTTTTTTTTTTTTTTTTTTTTAAAGATAACATTCTGATACACAAAAAAATTGCAACAACACACTGACAGCACAGCAAAAAAAACACCCATCTAATCTCTATGGAATGACTGATCACTTTAAAACTGGCAATAATACTTCACAAAATTGTAGTGTATAGAATGATCTAAGCCGCTACTATGTTTCACACAGGAGTCTTGCGAAAACTCAAGTTCAAGAACTCTTTGATAGCCCCTTGTATCATACAGAGAAGAACTTACTCTATCAGTTGATAAGGATATGGCATGGTTTTGCTTATGTTCATTGTAATTGGAAGAAAGTATATATCTGGGTATTAGCAGACTGGTGTGGGTTGCATCCTGGGGACAAAATTAACTTATGTTGCCTGAAATGCTCTGTATAACAGGGGATTTTATATGTAGTATGTCACTGATGTCAGCTACATCTGTATAAGTTGTATTATGTACTTGTAGAAATAAATATTATTATTATTATTATTATTATTATTATTATTATATTATTATTATTATGTGACTGATGTGTGACTGTCCAGATGTTACATGACTTATTAGTAACCATTGGTAAGCCCTTCCATGTTGCATTCTAGCAAAAATAATGGTATTATTTTTGCTAAAATACCATTATTTAGTAAAAATAATGGCATTATTTTTGCTAATACCTCATAACAGCCAGGCTCCACTTTACAGCACTTCATTTTACAGTGTTTCTCAAATCAAATCAAATCAATTAAATCAAAGTTTATTCTCTATAAGGGTTACAATGTGGGGTTTACAGATTTTGGTTAGTGTGTGGTTTACATGTAATAAAATATACTAATTACAGAGGGGGCCACCAGAACACCTAGCAAGGCTAGGCATTTTGGGCAAACTTAGATTAATTCTTAACCCTAAATTATTACAAATTGTGGAGTAAGTTAACCAAAACCAAATAAATACTGAATAACTGAACCTTATAAATTGTATATCTTAAATGTTTCTCACAATTATATCACATAAATGTTAAACCTAAAACCCAATCTAACAGAATACTCCATTCGACTGAATGTACAGCAATGCATGCAACCATATGACCTGTCTTTGTAATACTCATTTGTGCTTTATAGTTATCTGTTTACAATAATGTCTTATCACTGATTTCATCATTGCTTAGTTAAACTCAAGTTAATTTTAAGCCAGCCCGTAATGCTATGCATATAAGTGGCTTTGGCATGCTGCTCTTACCTGTATTTTTTTGTACCTCTGTATGTATGCTCAAATTACTAAATAAATAAATAAATAAAAAACTAAATACTAAGTGACTAAATACTAGTTTGTGATTTTAGCAATGTGAATGCTTTTGTTTTGGCACAATACATAGTTTCTATATTGGAGTAACACAGGCAAACTTGTGACTAGTTAGGAATCATTATTTTAAGATTAAGATACGTATTTCTGTGATTATAGTGAAATGGGCGAGTGAGTGAGTGTAAGTGTGAACCACCAGATGGTTTTTATGTAGTTAGTTGACGGGGTGTATCAGGGAGATAAGATGTTTTTTAACGGTAGTTTTGAAGGTGATGAATGTGTCTGCAGTTCTAGAGTTTTCAGGTAGGGTGTTCCAGATTTTAGGGCCTTTGACATACATTGAATTTTTGTATAGATTTAGTCAGACACGGGGAATGTCGTAGAGATGTTTGTGTCTGGTGTTATGCTTGTGGGTCCCGTCACAACTATCAAGAAAGCATTTTAGGTCAAGGTTAATATTGGAATTTAAGGTCCTGTATATGTAGATTGCACAGTAGTAAGTGTGGATGTTCTGAACAGGGAGTAAGTTTAGATCTATGAAGAGTGGGGGGCTGTGTTGCCAGGGATGGGATTTAGTGATTATTCTTATTGTGGCTTTTTGTTGAGTTATTATTGGCTTTAGGTGTATTGCTGCAGTTGAACCTCAAGCACAAATAGCACAGGTGAGGTATGGATAAATGAGTGAATGGTATAGTGTGAGAAGGGCATTTTGCGGCACATAGTATCGTATCTTGGAGAGGATCCCAACTGTTTTGGATACTTTTTTTGATATGTGTTGGATAGGGGTGCTGAAATTCAGGTTGTTGTCGAGGTATAGGCCTAGGAATTTGCCCTCATTATGTCTGGCAATTAGAGTGCTGTCAATCTTAATGTTTAGTTGTGCAGTACCTGCTCTGCTACCAAACATAATATAGTAGGTTTTGTCTGTGTTAAGTGTAAGTTAATTGGCTGTCATCCAAGTTGATATTTTGAGCAGCTCCTCATTAACAATGGTGTTGAGGGTGACAAGATTAGGGTGAGAGATGACATAAGTCGTGTCGTCAGCAAAGAGAATGGGTTTCAGGTGTTGGGATACGTTTGGAAGATCATTGATGTAAATGAGGAAGAGCAGGAGTCCAAGGACACTTCCCTGTGGAACTCCAGTATCAAGGGGCTGTGTTGTTGATGCTGTGTCTTCAGTGGTGACATACTGATACCTATTAGTAAGACAGGGTTTGAAACATGCAAGTGCATGGCCTCTTATACCATAATGGTCAAGTTTGTGGAGTAGGATGCCGTTGTCTACTGTGTCAAAAGCTTTTCTTAGGTCAATAAAAATTCCTAGTGGATATTCCTTATTTTCCAATGCTGTGTAAAGCAGATCTAGCATTTTTACAATTGCATCGTTAGTGCTTTTATTTTTCCTGAAACCAAATTGGCAGGAGTTAAGTATGTTTTGTGCCGTTATAAATGAATACAGTCTCCTGTGCACGAGTTTCTCGAAGATTTTGGATAGCAATGGTAAGTTTGATATTGGCCTATAGTTGTTTACATCTGTAGGGTCACCCCCTTTATGTATTAGTGTAACTCTTGCTGTCTTGAGTAGTTTCGGGAAGGTGCTAGTTTCTAGTGACTTGCTAAAAAGTAATGAAATAGCATGCGAGAGGACATGGGCCGCTCGCTTGTACAATAATGGTGGGACATGAGACAGGTTCCCTGAGTTATTTTTAAGTGACTTTATAATCTCAGTGACTTCGGTGGGCTCAGTTGGTACAAGATAGAAGAAATCTGGGAAATTCCCATCTAGATAGTCCCCGGCATGGGCGTTGGTACGTGGGATTTTACTGGCAAGATTAGATCCTATGGTTGAGAAGAAGTCGTTTATCTTGTTAGCTGTTTCAGTGGGATGCAGTGGTGTTTCGTTAGGTTTAGTTAGGACAATATTCTTGTTTTTTTTCAGTTTGTGGGTGCCCAGAACCTGAGAGTGTGTTTTCCAGGTCTTTTTTATATCTCCTCTTGTGTCGGTGAATCTGCTGGAGTAGTACAGTTGTTTGGCTTTCTTTATTACTTTGGTGAGAACTGATGAATAGTGTTTGAGAATATCTTTGTGTATTAAGCCCTGTATATTGCTTTTCATATTGGTGTTTCTTATCAATGGATTTCAGAATGCTGCTGGTTAGCCATGGGCAACCGAGCCGTTTATTCGTGATCTGTTTCGTTTTTATAGGACAATGTTTGTTGTATAGTCTAAGCAATTTGTTAAGAAAAATGTCTGTCCAGTCATCAATACCATTGGCCTTGGACAATTCTGTAGGCCAGTCAACAGTCTCTAGGTCTTCTGTGAAATTTTTTATTGAGGCCTCGTTATGGAGTCTAAATGAAACTTTGTTGTATTCCAGTGGTGGTTTACTAATGTTTGTTAAGAGGAAGGTAGGGTAGTGGTCTGTAGTGGTGTCTTCAATTATCCCTTATTTAAGGGGGGCTATTATATTGGTCCATGTGTGGTCTATTATGGTTGCACTTGTCTCAGTCAGCCTGGTTGGTTTAGTTATTGTTGGTATAAGTATGTTCATATTGTTGATGAAATCAGTTACAGGCTGATCATCTAGTAGGCCAAGGTTAATATTGAAGTCCTCAGCTAAGAGAAGGTGGTGCTTGTTCATTTGTCTGTTATTAGTGCCTTTAATTTCTCACTGAAATTTGGGATGTTTGTGTGAGGTATCCGGTAAATGGCGCCAATTGTTATAGGCGTCTTAAGGTTTTTTACAGTAAAATTAGCATATTCATCATTAGCATATTCATCACTAAAGCTGCGGTGCTAATACAAGATAGTTGGTTGGAGTAATAGATTGCAATACCACCCCCAACTTGGTATGGTCTGCAGTTGTGGAGTGCTGTGTATCCTGGTAGTGGGTAGATATCTATTGTGTCCTGCTTAAGCCAGGTCTCAGTAAGAATAATGCAGGAGAAGGGTGTCTTTAGCAGCTCAAGGAGTGCCAGGAGGTCATCATAGTGTTTGCTTAAGGACCTGATGTTGTAGTTAAGAACTGATAGACTTTTAGCACTGTTTAGGATAGTGCTGGCTTGTGATGCTGTGTAATAAAGGCAGTTACTTTCCAGTAGGTTTTGATTGGGTGTTATATTGTGGAGGCTTATATCAGGGTCAACGTGATTATTCATCTTCTAGGTTTAAATAGTGGTTATTTATATCCTGTATTGTGCGGTGAGTTCTAATACTGATATCTGTAGTAGCGGGAAGTTTGGACAAGTATATAGCTAAAGCACTTTGGTCATATAGAGTATAGTCAATAATAAACATAATGAAGTTGATATTGTCTTTGTGTTGTGCTAGAATGAGCTAAAGTACAACTAAGTATAAACTAAAAATATAAAAATACAAATTTAAAATAGCACCAGACTCTCACTTGTAATTGCACTAAGGTCTAATATAATGAATTTGGTGTTGTCTATGTATTGAGCTAGAATGAGCTAAAGTACAACTAGGTTTAATCTAACAATATAAAAAATACTAGTTTAAAATGGCACAAGACTCTCACTTGTAATTGCACTAAGGTTTAATGTAAGTTGTTAACAAGAACTAGAGTATAACTAAATTTAATTTGACAAGACAAAATACACAAGTTGAGGTAGCAAAGGATAATAAAAAATAATAAAAAAATAAAAATGGCAATGACTTGGTTATAACATGATGGTAAGGTAATGAAGCACTTTTCAATTACAGTGGAACCTCAGCTTACGAGTGCCCTGCCATACAAGTTTTTCAGGATACGAGCAGTTGCTCGGTCGATTTTTTGGTCGACTTTTTGTTACTGGATACGAACAAAAATTCAGGATGCAAGCTTCTCCCTCAAACAACTTTTTTTTAGACCTCAAGATCTTACAAAAGTAAAAGTGAATACGTATACAATTGCAGTTCATTGTCGTGATGTATTATGTTGTTTTTACTGCTTAAGACTACAACTGCAACAAAAATAATAGTACATGAACATATTTTTTACCTTAAATTGTGGGTGCTGGTGTTTGTCGGTGATTGTGAAGAGAGTGGAGAGTTATGCTGTGGCCCTACTGGGCTGAGGCGAATGGTAGAGGTTCTGGTACTGAAGTCGATGGTTGTACTGGAGTGTGCATAAATTCTGTAATGGATTTCTGTTCTGTTTTACCCTGCAGTACATTATACAACTGACGGTAAGGCATCAGCTGCTGTAGACATCCTTTCAGGGAAAAAGTCTGACTTTAAGTCAGTCAAGTCAATCAGTTGATCAGTCAAGCCAGTAAGTCATTCAGCAACACTGGTATGCCTACTGGGGTGTCAGGATTGCCTGGCAGATACAAGATATGGTAATTAAAAGATCAAAACACAATTCACAAACACAGCTAGCTTGTAGGAGAGAAGTGGAACTTAACACATAAGCTGGGATGGTGGTGTCGAGATAGCAGGGGATGGTGGGAGGTCTCCCCCGCTGACCCACAACAAGGCGGCCCAGATTTCTGTGCTATTTATATTGTTTAATATGCCATATTAGATAAACTGTGATAGATAAATAAGCCAGAGTTGATATTAGCATCATATTCCTGCCTCCTGAGAGCAGGAATTCCGCTGGAATGGATTAATGGCATTTCAATTAATTTAAATGGGGAAAACTGACTCAGCATACAAGCAAATCAGGATATGGGCAAAGTCATGGAACGGATTAAACTCATGAGCCAAGGTTCCACTATATAACCATTCTTCACTTATTCAGATTTCCTGCAATAAATATATTCACCATTCACTATAAGCTAATGTTTACACCTTTGATATATCTTTGACAAGTTACAAAAGACTTTCTACTCCTGGAGCCCAGCCATAGGCCAGTCTCATCTGCTGCTAGCCTGGTCAACCAGGCTGTTGCTGCTGGAGGCCCACTGCCCCACATATCCATCACAATATGGCTGATCTGGCACTTGGTGAAGATATTTGTCCAGTTTCCTTTTGAAGACTTACATTTGTGCCAGCAGTGTTTCTGAAATCTTATGGTAAGATACTGAATAATCTGGGGTCGTGTATGTTCATATAGTGTCCCCTTATTGTCTCCACTGCAACCCTGTTTTCACAGGGTTTATTTTGCATTTCCTCCCAAATCTCTTGCTCCATTATGTTATGGTAGTGTGCAGATGTGGGACCAGGCCACTGAGAACCTTCTAGGTATATATTATCATGTATCCCTCCTCTGTTCTAGTAAGTACATGTTTAAGACTAAGGCAATCCTGGTAATTTAAATGCTTTACTAGCTAAAAACAAATTTTTTTTTTTAAGGAAAGTAATATGTGTACTGTACAGTGGACCCCAGCTTTACGATCAGCTCCCAATGCGACCAATTATGTAAGTGTATTTATGTAAGTGCGTTCGTACGTGCATGTTTGGGGGTCTGAAATGGACTAATCTAATTCACAATATTCCTTATGGGACCAAATTCGTTCAGTAATGGCACCTGAACATACTTCTGGAATGAAATAATATCGTAAGCCGGGGGTCCACTGTATATGCATTTTTTAGGCCTAGCTCTACTGCTCACTTAATATGATAGTGTAAACATGTTATCAGGCTTTTATATGCTTTTATATGCTACATATTTTCATTTTACAGCAGTAGTGCAGAACATAACCTGCTGTATAAGCAGAGCCTGTCTGTATTTTGTAGTGAGCTTGTGCATATTGTAAAATATAAAATAATGCTTGGGTTCCATCAAAGACCCACAACCAGTATCTAATATTTGTATCTGTAAAAGTGCCATATCAACCAAGCAATGAATAAAATATGATTTGTTCAGATTTTTAACCTGGGGAGGGTTAGCCACTCAGGATGACCCAAGGAAGTCAGTGCATCATTGAAGACTGTCTTATTAACAGTGGGATCATTCAGTCTTGTACCCCAGGATGCAACCCACACCAGTTGACTAACACCCAGATACCTGTTTACTGCTAGGTGAACACACACACACTAAGTGTAAGGAAACTTGTTCAACATTTCCACCCGACCAGGGATTGAACCACGGACAGTGAGTGTGAGGTGAGAGCAGTGCCAAGAGCAACAATCTGGTTTAACAAGCACTCGACAACAAAGCAGACAATGGTCAGTTCACAGGTATATCAGGTAACAGGTATATCACAGGAATCAACCTGAAGAAACCTCAGATACATAAGCATTAAGAAAGTTTATTTAGACACAGGTACACATGGGAATGGGAGGCAATCTGGATCTGTCCCAAGAAAGGATGAGATAGCTCCATTTTCTCTAATCAAGAGCCCCTAACCTTCCATGAGGGGTACAGGGAAGCATAAAGAAGTAATCACCAGAAGAAAAATTCAACATGGTAAAATAATTAACAAATGTATTTGTTGCGTTATATGCAAATAACTTCAGTCAGGTACAATCACACAATCTTTGAATGGTTACAATTGTCTTAAATAATAATAATAATAATAATAATAATAATAATAATAATAATATGTGTAAATTGGCTACAATAACCGAAAACTGTGTCCCATTGCTCGAATGGTAGCGCACTCAGCGCACACTGAGATCCGTGGTTGGATCCTTGGTAAGGGTGAAAACATTAGGATGTGTTTCCTTAAAGACACCTGCTGTCCCTGTTCACCTAGCAGTAAGTAGGTACCTGGGTGTTAGTAGATTGGTGTGGGTTGCATCCTGGGGACAAAATTGACCAAATTTGCCCAAAATGCTCTGCATAACAAGGGGCTTTCTATATAGTACTATTATTATTATTATCAAAAAAAGCGCTAAGGCACGAGGGCTATACAGCGCTATATAGTACTATGCCATTGATGTTAGCTAGGCCTGTATACCTTGTACATGTACTTGTAAGTTTATTCTGGTATACACAGTGATTATCTTACATAGCATATGTGTAGAGAACCCAGGATAACCCAAAAAAGTCAGTGACTTATTCCCATTGGTGTCCTTGTGTTAATTATTTATATTTACAAGTTAAAAACAGGTTAGTATCTTAACTATGTAAAGGCAGTTACAATCAAAGAAGATATACCAGGGGAGAGGTAAAATTAGTTATTTTCATACAAGAAATCACTCTCCTTCCTTATTCAGGAGATACATTTTGGTTCTCTTCTTGAACTGGCTTATGCTATGATAGGCTTTGACATGTGCAGGCAGTCTATTCCACTCTTTTATTGTTGAATAGAAAAATGTGTTTGAAGCCTTACCACTGTAGAAATAAAGATCATTAGAAAGTAAGTTTATTCAGGTATACACAGATACAGTTACATAGATTATCATACATATATGTAGAAAACTAAGATAACCCAAAAAAGTAAGAGTGACTAATTTCCATTAAAAACAGTCAAAGCGACCTGTTTCCACTGGGGTCGGCAGCTATAGCACAGTTTTTACTATACAAAATTCTTCCAGTAATGGTACTTACCTGATTCAACAGATGACCAAAGATACATGATGAACAAGATACCTAATTTTAGCTCCAATTTACTAAGTTTGTTGATGTTCTTGTTGGGTTTGTAAAGGGCCACTGGCAGCTTATACTGTGTGGATCTCTGCCTCCCCATGTTACAGTACTCAGGCTTCTAACTGCATTCCTATAACAGTCATCTTCATTATTTACTTCTCTCCTAATATTATTCCTAATGCTAGACACAGTTATACCAAAGTTATATTCTACGTTCTCCTTCTGGATACTCTTCTTGGCTAACATATCAACTTTATCATGGAGTAATCCAATGTGTGATGGGATCCATAGCAATTGTACATTAATTCCCCTCAAGGAAGGTTCCTTGATGTTGGTGAGGGGCTCTTGATTTAGGGAATTGGATCTGTGCTCCAGTTCCCCGAATTAAGCCTGAATGCCTTCCACATCCCCCCCCCCAGGCGCTGTATAATCCTCCGGGTTTAGCGCTTCCCCCTTGATTATAATAATAATAATAATGTACATTAATTCCTTTGTCCCTAATTTTTGAGTATCTATACCAGTAAGTTTATTCAGGTATACACAAATACAGTTACATAGAATTATCATACATAGCAGCAAATGTGTAGAGAACCTGGGATAACACAAAAAAGTCAGTGACTTATTTCCATTGCGGTCCTTTTACCTTATTATTATAATATAAAGATTATAATGTTTTTTTTATTCTATAATGAAGATAACATCTTATCATACTAAAAAGACTATACTACACGAGGGTCATTAAGACTATCTACAATACGAGGGTCATTACTAGGAATAAGGTAAAATTTACACGTATGCTAGCTAAAAAATAGATAATCATTCCCCTCCCTTTCTGTAGCTACATTCATCAGACATCTTTTGGCACTCTTCTTGAACTGGTTCATGCTATGACTGGCTTTGACATGTGCGGGTAGTCTGTTCCATTCCTTTATTGATGTACAATAAAAGGTGTTTGAAGCCTGGCCAATGACTGTGGGTACTACTAAGTTGTGCTCTCTCCCCCTAGTACTATGATTGCTTTGCTTCCCAACCTTGACAAATTGACAGCAAGATATTCTGAACATTGTGAGCAATTTCATAAACATGATTTAGCTTAAGTTGTTTTACTCTGTCTTCAACATTCAGCATATCTAACTGCTGTAATTCATTCTGGCCTACATGCTGTCTTGGTCCCAGCCCCAGGATGAATCTTACAATTTTGTTCTGGGTGATTTGCAGTCTATCTTTCAGTTTTTTTTTTGTCAAGGCAGAGTACCATGAAGAGCAAGCGTAATCCATATGGCATTGTATAAGGGCTAGACATAGGGTCCTGCGATCCTCAGTGGGTAGACACTGTGTTAATATAATTATTATTATAATCAAGGGGGGCGCTAAACCCGTAGGATTATGCAGCGCCTGTGTGGGGGGGGATGTGGAAGGTATTCAGGTTTAATTCAGGAAACTGGAGCACAGATCTAATTCCCTAGATTAAGAGCCTCTCACCAACGTCAAGGAACCTTCCTTAATATCTTGATTTACTCTAAGTACATGTACAAGGTATACGGGCCTAGCTGACATCAGTAATGTATTACAGTATATAAAGCCATTTGTTATGCAGAGCATTTCTGGCAAAATAGGTCAGTTTTGTCCCAGGATGCGACCCACACCAGTTTACTAGCACCCAGGTACCCATTTACTGATGGGTGAACATAGACAACCGGTGTAATGAAACACGCCCGATGTTTCTACCCTCGCCGGGAATCGAACCCAGACACTCGCTGTGTGAAGCGAGTGTCAGACAGTGCAAATTACCTAGCATAACCCAAAAAAATTCAGTGATTTATTTCCACATTAACTGTCGATTTTTTTATATAATTTTCCTACAATTTGTTAATATAATGTAATATATATGTTAAGTGGTAATGTGAATATGGCGTATTATGGTAATCAAATTACCAAATTACTTGTGGGGAAGTATGAACCACAGCCCGGTTGGTCAAGTACTGACTTAAGGTGCCTCTCCAGCACCTTAAAGACAACCAGGGGTCTATTTGTAATCCCCTTTATGTATGCTGGGAGGCAGTTGAACAGCCTTGGGCCCCTGACACTCTGCTGTCTCTTAGCATACTCGTGGCACCCCTGCTTTTCATTGAGGGAACGTTGTATCTCCTGAAAATCTTTTGCTTTTGTAGGGAGTGATTCCTGTGACCAAATTTGGGACTAGTCCCTCTAGGATTTTCCAAGTGTATATTGTCATGTATCTTTCTCGCTTGCATTCCAGGGAATACAAATCAAGAGATTTCAGTAATTCAGGTGCTTTATCGTACTTATGCATGCCATGAAAGTTCTCTGTACGTTCTCCAGATCTACAATTTCACCTGCCTTGAGGGGGACCCGTTAATGTACAGCAATATTCCAGCTTAGAAAGAATCATCATGGGTTTGGAAGTTTATCTATGGACTGCCTCCAAGTGAGATGCTTGCCCTAGCAGGCGCTGTTGACACAGACCCCGAGAATAGTTCTCAGTCTCACAAGTGGCTTATGGGACACATTTCCATATATAACTGAACTCGCAAGAAAATTCCCAACTACATGCACGAACAAAAGGACTTGGAGAGGAATATATCACCAGTTTCTTCCAACCTCCACATGGTCTCTCCTTCGAGACACCATGTGCAGTAAAGGACTTAATTTCTCTAAGTATTCAGAAGGTGATAGTGTCCTGCCTGCACCTCTGAGCTCCTTGATTTCAAAGGATATCCCCTAAGCAATATTTATGCAGTGACACTATCTTCTAGACTTGTACATAAGAGGAGAGGCCCGTACGTACTGGTCTTAGGGCGTCCAACTGCTCAAAGACCCACAGTTCAACTCACATTTTCCCCAGAATGCTGGCCAACCTTGCTGAGAAAAAGAGAGGTATTGTCTTTATGTAGGTGTGTGTATACAGAGGCGAATGCCCACGGTACTTCGGGATGCCTCTGATACTGAGTTCTCCAGGTCTAGTATGCGTAGATATGTGGGACACCGAGCTGCAGCTCCTGGTATGTTATCACCAGTGTCTTGTCCAGGAAGAAGAAACTATTACCTGTCTGCCCTGCTCCTACTTTGTTCAGGCTTGGGGCTGTCAGTTCCCCTTAGCTAATATAACCTAATATTAGCCTATACTAAAGGACTAAGCCTACCTATGTTATGGTCCTAAGGTTACCTCACTAATCCTAATATTAGTTACTAACCGTATAATTCTACCTAAGCCTTCTTTGAAGGGTAAATTTATCAATTAATACGTACATTCGCATCCCTTCACCAACTAGGATGTGTGTGTGTGTGTGTGTGTATGTGTATGTGTGTGTGGATGTGTGTGTGGATGTGTGTGTGGATGTCAAGGGCTTCATACGGCTTATACCCTGTGAAACTTTTAATAAGTTTATTCAGGTATACACAAATAGTTACATAGAATTATCATAAATAGCAGCATATGTGTAAAGTACCTCGGATAACCCAAAAAGTCAGTGATTTATTTCCGAATAAGTTTCC
This sequence comes from Cherax quadricarinatus, assembly GCF_038502225.1. NCBI lineage: Eukaryota > Metazoa > Arthropoda > Malacostraca > Decapoda > Parastacidae > Cherax > Cherax quadricarinatus. The sequence goes on along the minus strand of NC_091352.1, from coordinate 21,547,117 downwards.
ACAATGGCCTTGGCATCCCTAGTTTTGAAGGTCCTCATTATCCATCATTCATTTTCTTGCTGATGTGTTAGATATATTGTTGTGATCTTTGAAAGTGAGATCCTCTGACATTATCACTCCCAAGTCACTCATATTAGTTTTTCGGTCTATTGTGTGGCTGGAATTTATACTCCGATACAGCTTTAGCTTCCTCTAGCTTTCCATATCAGAGTAATTTAAATTTCTCTTCATTGAACTTCATATTGTTTTCTGTGGACTATTAAAGATTTCGTTGATGTCCGCTTAGTCTTGCAGTGTCTTCAATGGATGACACCATCATGCAAATTTGGGTGTCATCCACAAAGGAAGACACGGTACAGTAGGTTATGTCTGGCAGGTATGAGGATAAAGAACAGAATGGAGGCGAGTACTGTGCCTTCTGGAGCAGAGCTTTCCACTGTGGCCACCTCAGACTTTGTTGTTTGCTATTACTCCTTGTGTTCTATTTGTTCGGAAGCTATAGATCCATCTACCAACTTTTCCTGTTATTCCTTTAACACACATTTTGTGTGCTATTACACCATGGTCACACTTGTCGAAGGATTTTGCAAAGTCTGTGTATACTACATCAGCATTCTGTTTGTCCTTCAGTGCATCTAAGACCTTGTCATAGTGGTCCAGTAGCTGGAACAGGCAGGAGTTACCTAAACCTGTGCTGCCCTGGGTTGCAGAACTGATGGATATTTAGGAGGGTGGCGATCTTGCTTCTTAGAACCCCTTCAAAGATTTTTAATATGGGACGTTAGTGCTATTCATTGTAATATCTTGCAATGAATAACTGTATTATGCTGGTGAAGGGCTATTGATTCAGAGAACTGAACTGATCCTCCTCTTCCTTTGACCGAATCTGAATGCTTCCCATTTTACAGGCACTATATGACCCTTGTGTGTTTAGTGCTTTCCCCTGATTAAAATCAAACAATTATGTACAGTATAAATCGTTAATGGCTGTTGTATGAAAGGGATGAAACGTTTCTTGAATATAAGCAGTGTAGGTAGAAATTTTTTTGGAGTCTCTGCTATAACTGAAGAATGCATCTCCTGGTCGTCTCCAAACCTTTAGTGCTATTTTCCACAATGGAAGTTTTCTCTTGATTTTTAAGTTTTAATTTGCCAATTGTATCAATTTTTCTCTGAAAAAAAAAATGCAGAATGTCTCTTCTGATCAGAAATAAGTCAGTGTTGAATCTACATAAAATACTTTTATGTGCTTGTAACATTCGGGTGCCCTCAAGACCATTGTAAAATATTTGTATGTTATATACCTAATTCTTTAATAATACTAACTTTTCACATCACTTGCTTAAAAGCTGGCCAATTCAACTTATACGAAAGATTTGTTTGACTCTGACTTGTCGTACCGGGGGAGTTGACCCTCTGTACGACCTCCAGATGGACTCCAGTGTCTACCTTCAGACTCCAGGCAAGTAAATAGGTAACCAAAGCTATATATGAAGGATGATGGTACGAGGTGAGGGTCGAATTTTTGGATAGTTTGTGGCGCACTTTGGAAATCAGATATAGCTACGAATGACGAGGCAGACATAGTCGCAATAGTAAATGTATATACTAGAGCCTAGTAAGTCAGTAAATGGTATTAGAACCATCATTGTACACTGTAATAGAATGAGATTGGAAGTGCTGCAGTAAGAGAGAGCATAAAGTTGTAATAGGCGACTAGAGCTTTTGCTCATGAAAGTAGGGAGGGACAAGCATGAATCATCGGAACCTCCTAAGAAGGGAGAGGAAAAATAAGATGCAGGGTGAACGTCAAGAGGAATATATGACCAGAGTGAATTCAGAGAAGAAACAGGCACAATAAACTAGGGCGACGATGATACTCGGTTAATTTTCCAAATTATCATGCATTATTGCTCTGTGTGGAAGGTCATAAAGATCGTGGAATTAAATATAATAGAGACATTAAAGCATTGGTCCATCGATAGGTTCCGAGACTCAAAAGTGACTCACGATAAACGGAATCAAGATTAAAAATAATAGCGCAGGAGGCTGAAGAATGTAGTCAGTGTAGTCTAGTTTAGATAAGACGAGGGTAAATGAAGGTGAAAATGGGTTTCTCTCTCAGCTGCCTGAGAAAGATGGGCTAGAGTTTTAAGGAATTTCAGGCATTTAAGACGAGCAGTTTTCGGAAAGGCTTCCAGGACATTCGGTGATCAAACAGAACACCGAGAACTTTGACTATATCCTGGTCATGTATATGGGAACCGCACGGGAATAAAATGGTATGATAGATAATAGGGCGTCTTGTAAAAGTTATCTGGTGTGTTTTAGTATAAAAAATTAAACCCGTGAGAGGTGGCCTAGTTGGAAGCATGCTAGAGGGGCCGCTACATGGAGATAGTCAGCGCCCACACAAGTTCTAGTAAAATCGTGGGGATAGAGAGATGACCAAATGTTGGAAGGGATAACAGAAGCAAGGCCATTAATGGCGAGGAGGAAGTAGTGTTAAGAACAGCCTTGAGCTACGTCTTAAACCTGGACAAAGTCAATGGAAGAGCTGTTATTCACTCAGACACAACAGGCTCTCTCCAGTAAGAAGTCTCTAAGGAAGAGTAGCAGTCTCAGGTCTAAGGTTCAAGTCTGCAATAACTGATTGTCCATTAGTGAAAGCACTGCAAATGTACGTATTCAAGTGGATTAAAGGGCTGATGGTAGAACGACCTTAAAAAAAATGATGGGAGAAAATTTCGGGTATACAATCGCCTTATTGAACGTTGACTAAGTGTTCCATCAACTTAAAAATTGCACTAGTAAGGGCGATGGGTCAGTACTGAGTGGTGTTATGGCCCAACGTACACCGTAGGGTGTAAGTGTTGAAGCATATAAACATGTATATCATTAGGCCCAACTGCTGTCGATTGGCTAGTGGATAATGTTTACATGAGATCGCGGAGAGTAAAGCAAACGTCATAAGGTCCCTCAGTGTGAGATGTAAAATCTAGAGGTGCCGACCCTCTCCCGGGTTAAGAGAAAAGGAACGAGGGAGAGAGATGTAGCCCAAGATGATGTCCAATTACTGTGACAACTGGACATCAATTTCCACAGCAATTGGGTTTGCAACGTTATCACCAGCAAGCATGAGAATGGGTGTAGGGTCCGGAGAGTACTTGCCAGTCAACTTCCCAACCTTTTTCGCGACTGCGCACATAGCAAAAAACCATGTATCTCTTTGTTTCAGTTGAAATGGCAGTTGTAAAAGTTCGTTTAGAATAATTTTTGAAGGATGAATATTTAACGTGCTGTATCTTGTGCTAATGGTAATGAAAACGGAGAAGGATGCAGTCAGCCAGAACAAGTCACATCACATCGGATCAATTTATCTCCGATTCACCTAATATAATAATCTCGCATATTTCTTACTCTAGGTCCATATTTTTTTCCTTTGATTTTTTAAATTTCATCGTATTTTTTTTATTCTGAGAGGCGAGTATATGGGACAGCACCATTCTTGCTTTGATTGAACAGGGCAGCGCAACTTTTCTTATGGCTAAACATGCCTCAGTAACATTTCTCCTGAGAGTGAACATCCCACCACATCCTTTGACATTTTTTTTTTTTTCAAAAAAAAAGTTTTATTAAGTATCTTCTGGAAGTGAATATACCGTCGTAATGACAGAATTAAGAGTCACTAATCGTGTGGCATATAACTATAATTACTGTACTGGCAGTCACTTACCCTTTGAGTCAACATTTCATCATGTTGACGGTATTGAGCGGCACCTCAGTGTGTGTACTCACCTAATTGTGCTCATCTAATTGTGGTTGCAGGGGTCGAGACTCGGCTCCTGGCCCCGCCTCTGCACTAACCGCTACTGGGTCCTTCCTCTCACTGCTCCATGAGCTTTATCATATCTCGTCTTAAAACTATGTATGGTTCCTGCCTCCACTACATCGCTTGCCAGACTATTCCACTTCCTATCAACTCTGTGGCTGAAGAAATATTTCCTAACGTCCCTTTGACTCATCTGAGTCTTCAGCTTCCAATTGTAACCCCTTGTTTCTGCGTCCCATCTCTGGAATATCCTGTCTCTGTCCTCCTTGTCTATTCCACGCAGTATTTTGTATGTCGTTGTCATGTCATGTCTCGTGTGTGTGTGTGTGTGTGTGTGTGTGTGTGTGTGTGTGTGTGTGTGTGTGTGTGTTTTTGTACTCGCCTAATTGTACTCACCTAATTGTGGTTGCAGGGTCGAGACTCAGCTCCTGGCCCCGCCTCTTCACTGATCGCTGCTAGGTCCTCTCGCTGCTCCATGAGCTTTGTCATACCTCGTCTTAAAGCTATGTATGGTTCCTTCCTCCACTACATCACTTGCTAGACTATTCCACTTCCTGACAACTCTATGACTAAAGAAGTACTTCCTAACATCAATTTTACTCGTCTGAGTCTTCAGCTTCCAGTTGTGACCCCTTTTTTCTGTGTCCCATCTCTGGAACATCCTGCCTCTGTCCACCTTATCTATTCCAGGCAGTATTTTGTATGTCGTTATCATGTCTCCCCTGACCCTCCTGTCCTCCAGCGTCGTCAGGCCGATTTCCCCCAGACCTTTCTTCGTAGGACATTCCCCTGAGCTCCGGAACTAACCTTGTTGCAAACCTTTGCACTTTCTCTAATTTCTTGACGTGTTTGACCAGGTGTGGGTTCCAAACTGGTGCTGCATACTCCAGTATGGGCCTGACGTACACAGTGTACAGTGTCTTGAACGATTCTTACAAGGGAACGGAACGCTATTCTCAGGTTTGTCAGGCGCCCATATGCTGCAGCAGTTATCTGGTTGATGTGTGCTTCCGGAGACGTGCTCGGTGTTACGCTCACCCCAAGATCTTTATCCTTGTGTGAGGTGTGCAGTCTTTGGCCACCTAGCCTATACTTTGTCTACGGTCTTCTTTGTCCTTCCCCAATCTTCATGTGTGTGTGTGTGTGTGTGTGTGTGCGAGTGTGTGTGTGTGTGTGTGTGTGTGTGTGTGTGTGTGTGTGTGTGTGTGTGTGTGTGTGTGTGTGTGTGTGTGTGTGTGTGTGTGTGTGTGTGTGAAGATGCCGTTATAAACGCAAAATCGAAAAGCGCCACTCATTTTGTGAATGAACATACCAACATTGACATTATAGAGCAACGCCTCAAATCGTGTAAGAGACGGAGAGCCAGAAAATAAAATTGGGCATCATTGCTGATCCTCTTTGTGAATGTACCTCGAAGTGGCCGAGGGACTGACAACCTCAAATTCTACGACTTTAAGGGTGATGGACTGATTACATCGTCTTCACATCTCTACTGTTCCTGCCTACTTTCTGTATTCGACTGAAGAAGCCTACTGTGTAGGCGAAACGTTTCGGAATAAAGTTGTCTAACTGTTGCATATGTGTCTTACCTAACAAACTGTGAGGGAAAATTATCACGAACTCTGTGGAACGTTTTAAGAGACTACAGTACCTGATTTCTGCTTTTACAGCAGCAATCAGAAAATAAGGAATAAAGTATACACAGTACAATAGTCTGGAGGAGCATTTGAAATATAATGTCGGAACGCCTCTGTCTCTCAAGACAGTGATGGAGTGTTGGTAAAAGTGTTTTTTTTTTCTTTTCCGGGCCTCCATACCTCGGTGGGAGACTGCCAGTGTATTAAAAAATCTAGAATAGTTTGGTTTAACAAACTGTACATTCCCATCACTAGAACATTTGTACACTATGTTCAGAGTTTAGGAACAGCGTCAACGTATTGGTGAATATAATTTTTTTTTTGGAGTGAGTACGTATGCACACACTACAGCAGCAATAGCACACCTATATGTAAATCGAATCTGTAATGAAATGAACCAGAGAGGGAGAGTCTGAAGTGTTACTAGAAGCGTGATAACTTTTCCCAGGCCACCAATCCTCTTCTGAAAGACGTAGCACCTAGTTAGCCACCCCATGCTGTTAGCCACCCTATGCTGTTAGCCACCCTTTGCTGTTAGCCACCCTTTGCTGTTAGCCACCCCATGCTGTTAGCCACCCTTTGCTGTTAGATACCTGATGTTAGCCACCCATGCTATAATGGAGGACTCGCCTTAGAGGTAATAACTAACCGTGCTTCTAACTGGTTAAGATGACATGCCGGAACGTTAGATAGCGCGCACACACTGTGATCCGGGATTCGATCCTCGTTATGACTGGAAAACATTAGGACGTGTTTTCCTAAGATACCTGCTATCCAATGTTCACCCATCAGTAAAATGGATACCTGAGTGTTAGTCGGCTGGTGTGGGTCGCATCCTGGGACAAACTTGACCTAATTTGCCAGAAATGCTCTGTATAACAAGTGACTTTCTATATAGCAGTATGTCACCGATGTCAGCTAGGTCTGTATACCGTGTATATATACTTGTAGAAATAAAGATTATTATTATTAGTAGTAGTAGTAGTAGGTATGCGTCGAACTACAGCACAAATGACCCAACAAAGAGCTGAATTAACTAAACCTACCAAAACCACCGCATTTGCACTCGACGCATGTTAAAAGCATACAACCATAAAGACAGAATTATCCATAATCACTTATTTTGAGCAATTTGCATAATATGTGTGATAGGAAATTATTAGGATGCGTTACGCTTACTTGGGCAACTAATTCAATGTGAGCTGATAACTCACAGTTCTGGAGGCTTAATGACATTCCTGGATGTATGATGTAAGGGAAGATCCTGCAACACACCATTTAGGATTTAGCGATTCATGAGTGAATGTCTAATCGACGTGATATCAGATGCAGTGGTGACAATGGTTACATATTAATTTCTCATTAAAATAAGCGAAGTATGTGAATTTTCCATAATGGGTCCCCTTAAGGGAGGTTCCTTGACGCTGGGGAGGGGTTCTTGATCTAGGGAATTGAATCTGTGCTCCAGTTCCATGAATTGAGCCTGAATACCTTACATCCCCCCCCCTCCCCAACGTGCGTTATATAATCCTACAGGTTTAGCGCTACCCCATGATTATAATGATCAAATAATCCCATGATGGGTGTAATCACGTTTTCCATGACTCAATTTCTCTCCATTACTGACTACTCAGCCCCATTAATTTATAACAGAGTTAATTTTTAATTTCATAATTTAAAAGTTTAGTTTACCACAACTTCCTTTGACACTGTCCTTTAAGTGCTATATTATTCGCTCTATTAAAAGGAACTTTGCATTTTACTTTTTGCCATTTTCGTGGCAAAAATCGTATACAGATGTATTTTTGACAGACGATCCGTAACATTGTTCCAGCAAAAGTTTATTTTGTCTTTGTTTTCATTACTTGTGCATAGTTCTGTGTCTGGAGGATAAGTAACACAGTTTGTAAAGTAAACGGACACAAGTGCAACTAATGTGACATTTTATTGTGGCAACGTTTCGCTCTCCAGGAGCTTTGTCAAGCCGTTACAAACAGTACGTGAACGAACGAACAAGTTCAGGTAAGATCCCAATTGGATGAGCGGGGAAGACGGGACAGACGAAGAATAGCGAAGGAGAGGAGTGTTCCTAGTTGTAGAAATAGAGCCAGAGCTTAACCCAGCAGCTGAGACGATCGTGGGATAGAGCTGGAGAGAACAGGACTTGGCTGAGAATGTGGACGACGTGGGCAAGCTGTGCAGGCTGCATCATGGTGGTTGATCTCTAGATCTGGTCGGCGATTGGTTGCTGGATTGGTTAAGTATGCAGAGAGGAGAGAGGATCAGCGTTGATTGGTGGATAACACTCTTCATATCTGCGTTTTGTTAATTTTTCGTTCCTGTCGTAGAGCCATTTTGAAGTCTTTTGAAAGCACGTTTCGATAATAAACTAAGTTTGAGCAGACTTTTGCTGTCTTTTTCTAAGTCTGCAATTAGGGCAGTTTCAGTGTGGGGATCGCATCCAGGAGCAACAGTGTACTTGATACTACCATGGTGCATGGAATAGATGACCTGAGGTGCATATAGCGACGGAGTGTGAGGGTTATATGTATAGAAGGTGAGGGGTTCAGTTGGTCTAAATATTGTTTCCTCTTCCATTTCTTAAGGTCTTCGAGTATCTTGAGGTGGATTTTCAGGAGGAAGTGTCTTAGCTTTCTTGGCTTTTGGTGGTTGAGTTGGAGATGAAGCAGGTGGTTCGTTAGTAGTAGTAGCAGAGGAGGTGGAAGACTCAGGTGAATGGTCCACAGCGGTGGTGATGTTGGAAGTCGCTGATTGGTTGTTTCTTGGAGATGGAACTTCAGGTGTTGTGATGTTGCCTAATTCTTTGGTGAGGATGATGTCGGCAGATGGTGGAGAGTCTGGGAAAGTAAAGTTTGGCATGTTGTTCAATCGGAAGAGCTCGTTAATAACTGTTGAAGGAGCCTGGTAACGCCATATTATGCATGTGTGCATATAGCATACAGTAATGAATTTTCGTAGGTTCATAAGCTGATGGAGTAGTGGCAGAGGGTTGGGTAGCTTTTAAAAGTTTTGTTGTGTCGGCCTGGAGTTTGGTGATGGCAGCATAAGTAGGTGACTTGGAAGGTGTCTTCTTCTGTTCTGCTTCTTGGCTTTTTTTCAGAATTTCACGACGAGTGGGGCACTTTGCAGCGAGAGTATGGTGATTGTTTTTGCAGTTGAGACACTTAAGTGGGGCAGTAGAAGTACAAGTCTTGGAATCGTGGCCTTCAGACCCGCAGGTAGAGCAGAACTTTTTGTCTTTTGTGGGGCAGTCTTTTGTGGAGTGTAGGTAAGAGTAGCAACTCCAGCACTGAGTAATATGATGGTGCCGCTCAGCTTCAGTATGACTGGAGTTAATGAAGTAATAGTATATTGCCAAACCTTCAGCCATAGCTTGGGCAGCCATTGTCACATCAGTAAAAGTGATTTTCAGCATGGAGGAGGCAGTAGGAATCTTGGTGATGCTTTCAACTGTAGCCCAGGGATTTTGTTCTTCTATGGAGGTCTTTAGGTCTTCAACAGGTTGTATGGTAAAATGTTTGTCAAGTCTCTTCAAGAAGACAGTCCTCTTAGCCCGTAAGGCAGGAGAGGACATGACTTTGAAGCCACGGTCTGATAGAGTGGACAAAGCGGAGGAGGTCATTAGTTTTTCAGCTTCAACATCGTCTTCACAGACAATAATGGATGTATACAATAATGAAGGCTTCGTGGAGTGAGAGGATGGTATAAATCTTGACCTGTAGACCCCTGATTACCACAGCAAGGGCAAGCTTGGTGGAGTCATTGATAGTACCACTGGATGGTTTTATCTTGACTCTGTTGGAGAAGCTCATCTTGGGACGACGACGTACAATGAAACAGTACATTGACACAGAGGATATATATATAGGCTCATAGTGAGGTGCAATACTAGTGGCAGTAGTAGTAGTGACATAAGTTGTAGTAGTAGTAGTAATGCAATATGGTAGAACAATTAACTCGTACATAAGTAAAAGGATATAAAAGCTATTACTTGGGTAACATAAAAATAGGTTAGACAAATATAGACTGGATACAGAAGGGCTGTTTCAGTGTTCACTCTCTGTAATGTGCTTAGTTGCACTTGTATCCTTTTACTTTACATATTGTCGGTATTTCTACCAACACTATTACAAGTAACACAGTTGGAGGGCAGCTCAGGACTGCTCCCATAGAGTATGGACTGACCTTAATATTGAAGGTAATAATACACAGATAACCCGCACATAAAAAAGAGGAGCTTGCGACGACGTTTCGGTCCGACTTGGACCATTTACAAAGTCACACTAAGGAAAAGGAGAGTGACTTTGTAAATGGACCAAGCTGGACCGAAACGTCGTAAGTTCCTCTCTTCTATGTGCGGGTTATTTGTGTATTGTTCCAGTCACGGTATTGTCCCTTTGTTTGTTATATATTGAACGGAATATTTCAACAGCATTAATAGATAATAGATTACTGTATGTTTTGCTAACATAATGAAGAATAATTCTATAAGTTGGGGGACATATGGAGTCTAATTATTATTATTATAATCAAAAAGAAGCGCTAAGCCACAAGGGCTATACAGCGCTGCCCATATGGAGTCTAAGAAACGAGAAGCTGGATAAATACTGCATATGTCAATGTGGTACAGCAGGACTTATGGGAAGATATCGTATTGTAGACGTTATGCCATCCAATTTCTTTATTAATGCAAATTCAAGGACATAATTGGAAGAGAGTAGAACTGTATACAAAATATAGAGTACCACGGTACTCTTCACCAATTTCCCCTCAGGGAAGGTTCCTTGATGCTGGTGAGGGGCTCTTGATATAGGGAATTGGATCTGTGCTCCAGTTCCCCGAATTAAGCCTGAATACCTTCCATATCCCCCCCCCACAGACGCTGTATAATCCTACGGGTTTAGTGCTTCCCCCCTTGATTATAATCTTCACCAATTTCAAGGCTGAGGGACTGATTACCTCATCTTTTGTATACAGTTCTACTGTCTTCCAATTATGATCTTTAATTTGTATTGATAAAGCCACTGGATGGCGAAACGTCTACAATAAAGATACCCAGATGTTACTCAGTTCATCTTGTTGGTATTGTATGTCATAGATGCACAAGAAATCGTTTATTTATTTCCTTAATGTTGAGGCTCTTGTTTAAGTGATCATCTAATTACTGGTCAGATAAAAGTGTGTGTAACCAGATTGACACAAATGCACAACACCAATGTCTGATTTTTTCGGTTTATAAGTTAAAACAATTTTTTTTCACTTGTTGCAGGTAAAATATTCTATGGGAACTTTGCAATACATCAAATATTTAGAGTTTTAAAAGTTTTTTCAAGGAAATAAATGTAATATTCCAAAGAAATGAAAATCGTTGTTTTACCATTAAGAGGGAAAGACTAAAAATACACAGTATAATATTTATATATTGAGAATAAAGAGATTTGTATTCACCGTTCGCCAGATTATTATTATTATTAAAGATTCGCCGGTATTCTCCCGGCCCGGGCCATTTCCAAGTGGTGGCCCGGCCTTGGCTCCCTCTTTAGGGAGTGTCTGAGACCTAAGTCTCCCATGGGAGGAGGCACAAGTACCTCCTCATCTTTGGGACCAACTGTCCCCAGGCCTAGCCACAAGCTAGGCCTCTCTGGTCTGCCATCCCCGCCCCAAAGGAGCAAATGGGAATGACAGTCTTATGAGCTAAAAGCTCGGACTCGGGCACCTACCCTACCCTAGAAGGGTTAGGCATGGTGTCGATGAGAGATGTGTATTCACGGTTCGCCAGAATTATGCAAAATATCAAACTAAAAATAACATTACGAGAAATATAAACTAGCGTTTATATTTAGTGATTGTTGCTATTATGTATTTGTTACTATAACGTAACTATATTTTCATTGTTTTTATCTTATTATGGTGTATTTGTTTCGTACAGTAAACCCCGCCTTACGACTATTTTCACAACTTAGTTCTGAATATCGACAGCTGACCATCTGTCTCCCGCTGATGTAGCGAGCAAGTTCCTTGCTGTTGACTGTTCTTTCCCTACTTAACAATCACTTCCACTCCTACAATGGCCAGAAAGTGTTTATGAATATATTGATTATCACCCTTAGCACCACAGGTCTACACACGTGTCAGAAAACTGTTTAGTGCATCATCAGTCAGCGCTCGCGCGCTCACACATGTATGTCTTCTGCCTCCACTACAACACTTGCTAGACTATTCCACTTCCTGACACTGGAGGACAGGAGGGTCAGGGGAGACCTGATACCGACATGTAAAATACTGCGCGGAATAGACAAGGTAGACAAAGACTGGATGTTCCAGAGGTGGGACACAGAAACAAGGGGTCACAATTGGAAGTTGAAGACTCAGGTGAGTCAAAGGGATGTTAGGAAGTATTTCTTCAGTCAGAGTTGTCAGGCAGTGGAAGAGCCTAGAAAGTGACGTAGTGGAGGCGGGAACCATACATAGCTTTAACACGGGGTTTGATAAAGCTCATGGAGCAGGGGGAGAGAGGACCGAATAGCAATCAGTGAAGAGGCGGGGCCAGGAGCTATGAATCGACCCCTGCAACCACAAATAGGTGAGTCATAAGTGAAACTGGAGTCAATGCTTATATATAACATTAGTTTATCATCCAGGAAGCCACTGTGTTAGGTCGTGTCAGTGAGAGAGGAACATCATTCCTTTCCCTCTGTTTATCCACTGTTTAGTTGACACAGTTTCATTTACCCCTTTTTTTTCAGAGTGCAAAATACAGTAATATGAAAGAAATCAAAACATTGAAGAAAATAAATAAATAGAAAACATCACCTCTTAGTTTTGCTATTGTTGGGTACAGCTGCGGGTCGTTGTACTGAAGCACTCGCTATTGTTGGGTACAGCTGCGGATCATTGTACTGAAGCACTCGCTATTGTTGGGTACAGCTGCGGGTCGTTGTACTGAAGCACTCGCTATTGTTGGGTACAGCTGCGGGTCGTTGTACTGAAGCACTCGCTATTGTTGGGTACAGCTGCGGGTCGTTGTACTGAAGCACTCGCTATTGTTGGGTACAGCTGCGGGTCGTTGTACTGAAGCACTCGCTATTATTGGGTACAGCTGCGGGTCGTTGTACTGAAGCACTCGCTATTGTTGGGTACAGCTGCGGGTCGTTGTACTGAAGCACTCGCTATTGTTGGGTACAGCTGCGGGTCGTTGTACTGAAGCACTCGCTATTATTGGGTACAGCTGCGGGTCGTTGCACTGAAGCACTCGCTATTGTTGGGTACAGCTGCGGGTCGTTGCACTGAAGCACTCACTATTATTGGGTACAGCTGCGGGTCGTTGTACTGAAGCACTCACTATTGTTGGGTACAGCTGCGGGTCGTTGTACTGAAGCACTCACTATTATTGGGTACAGCTGCGGGTCGTTGCACTGAAGCACTCCACCACAAGTGCTGGAAAATGACCCGTATAGCAATAACGACATTTCACCTAAGAGATTTTTTAAAGCATTTGATAAAGCTTTTTGTAGGTGAAAAGTCGATTTTGATCAAATATCTTGTTTTGATATACGTGTTTTTCCTTTTAACAGCCTCAGGTACTTGCCACTGACTTCGATTTTATGTTCACCCCAAAGAAATGGTATGTTTCAAGGTCTTTACCAGTGTAATGTGTCACTGCTATCATAGACAAAAATCGTGAGTTTCCTGTTTTTAAATGCGTTGGAATTATTTCGTATATATGTAAATACATCTAAACATGTACAGTAGTGTGCAAATTACTTGGGACAGGAGTAAATTCTGTGATTGTCTCATATCTCTTAGTCTCCGGCTTAGTGTAGTTTGGGTTATTTTTCAGAAGCGTTTCCTACTTACTTCTGGCATCCATTTAACTGTGGTATTACCCTGCGAATCTTGTCAGTGCTATAACAGCTGTTGTTCTGTGAGTACATTCCTGCAAGCATGCTCTGAGAGTTAATGTGGTATTGCCAAATTTTCTCCCTCAGTTCATAATTCTTGATGAATTTCATGATGGATGTTACACCTAGGAAGCGTGCAAGTATTGTTTCTCTTCGAAAATATGCTGATTTGAGTATCAGACAGATTTCCAAAATTTTGAGCCTAGGAAAGCCAACTGTTGGTCGGATTTTGAAGAGAGATGACAACACCTCACGATGACAAGGTTATAAGAAATAGTGTGAAGGATCTCAAGAAAACCAGCAAAATTATATACAGAGATTTGGCTTCAGCTGGCGTAAATGTTAATTCTTCAAATGTTCGACATGGCTCCTTGAAGTTGGTAGAACTGCCAGAAAGTCAGTAAAGAAACAATTGACTACTATGAAGAAAAAACGGCTTCAGTGGGCACTCAGTCATCAGGGATGGACGACAGATGAATGGAGAAAAGTTATATTTTTAGATGAGGCGCATTTTGAAGTACATGGTTATAATCAATGTTAGTGAGACGGAGCAAAGTTGAACCTCTTCGGAATACACACATTCAGCGCCAAAACACCTAAGATATTTTGTGATAGTTTTACTGCTAAAGGTCTTGGATTGCTTGTTATTGTTAAGGGAAAGATGATTAGTGACAAATACAAGGCAATCCTGGCAACTCATTTGCTGCCCATTGTGGATAGAGACTTTCCTTATGGAGAAGGAATTTTCTAGAAGGATCTTGTCCCGTGCCACATTTTCAGAAAAATGCTGACAGTCTTCGAAGAGAGTGGGTTAGGTGTTCTAAATTGGCCTGGAAATTCTCTTGGCCTCAACCCAACTGAGAATCTATGGCAATAACCAGACGCAGGATTGCGAAACAGGTCTGTTCAACTATGGAGAAGGTAATTACTGTTGTTAATAGAACCTGGTGCCACGACGAAGAACTTGCCAAAATGTGTTCAGCATTGGTCGATTCTATGCCATAGAGCTTAAGGCAAAGGGCAGTCATATCTCTCATTAAATCAATTATCTGTCATATCATCGCCGTGTAATTTTCAAATAAACATTAATGTCCCAAATAAATGTCTTATTTCACCACTCTCCAAAAAAAAGCCATATTACTATATGTAACATATATGAACAAGAAATGCATGAACATTCCAGTGCTCTTTGGAATGGCGGTCAGCGCGCGAGGTGAAACATGTATAACCATGACTCACGAAATCGTAATGACACGATTGCAAACAAACCATACCACGGGTGGGGTTTGAACCTGCGGTCATAGACTCAAAACTCCAGACCGTCGCGTTAGCCACTGGACCAGCTAGCCACAATAGGATTCGTCCAACTAGGTATATTTCTACACCATAGGAAGGTTAGCACAGGCACCACTGTGACCACAAATACAAGTTTTTACAGACGAATCTCCCGGGTGAAGGGTGAAAGATGTCTCTTAAAAGAGGAAGCCTTCATACTGGTGAACGGCTGTTCGTTCAAGAATCTGACGTTACTTTTCCCTTCCTTACTTGATACACGGTTAACTTTCATTCCCCATTCGCTGTATAACTTCTTGCCCTCTCTTAACCTCCATCACCTCACATCTTACCTCTTCCCTGGACATTTCTCTTTATCCCACCTATCATCTTTAGTGTGCCCTCTCTGGAGCTGGAGCTTAACCTTAGTGGGTTTATATGCTTCATAAGGCAGTATATTGGTGTCTCTTTTATTGTCTATATAAAATTTAACCCTGTTCCAAACATTTTACCAGCAATAAAGGTTTCCCCTTCAACATACCTGGAGTATACCTGGAGAGGGTTTCGGAGGTCAACGTCCCTGGATCAGGGTCTGATCAACCAGACTGTTACTGCTGGCCGCACGCAAACTGACGTATGAACCACAGCCCGGCAGGTCAGGTACTGACTTTAGGTGCCTGTCCAGTGCCTTCTTGAAGACAGCCAGGGGTCTATTGATAATCCCCCTTATGTATGCTGGGAGGCAGTTGAACAGTCTTGGGCCCCCGACACTTATTGTATTGTCTCTCAGTTTACTCGTGGCACCCTTGCTTTTCAGTGGGGGAATGTTGCACCTCCTACCGAGTCTTTTTCGTGTGATTTTCTGTGCAAGTTTGGTACTAGTCCCTCTAGGATTTTCCAAGTCTATATTATCATGTATCTTTCTCGCTTGCGTTCCAGGGAATATAAACAAAGGACTTCAATCGTTCCCAGTAATTTAGGTGCTTTATCGTACTTACGTGTGACGTGAAAGTTCTTCGTACAGTCTTCAGGTCAGCAATTTCGCCTGCCTTAAAAGGGGCAGTGTACAGCAGTATTCCAGCCTACAGACAACAAGCGATTTGAAGAAAATCATCATGGGCTTGGCGTCCCTAGTTTTGAACGTTCTCATTGTCCATTCTATCATTTTTCTAGCAGATGCGCTAGATACATTGCTGTGGTCTTTGAAGGTGTGATTCTCTGACATTATCACTCCCAGGTGTGAGACCTCTACCCACTCTACCGGAGGTATCCCAGCGAGTGAGCACGTCTCCTGTATATCCCAGTGCTTAACAAAATAGGGAATAGCATATGAAGGTACAAATAACAATGGGAACTATGGCTATAGTTTACTTAATAACATAAAAGGGCTAGAATACAACATATCCTGATGGAAATTTACACAATATAACAATTGACCTATGAGACTTATTACCAGGGGGAAGGGTAGATGTTATCAGTAACACGGACTAGTACTCACTCTTAATTCACCGACCAGCTGACCCGAGATTCCCAATGCGTGGTCCACTACACACGCGGCTGTCCAGAGCTCTCGCTCGACGGACCTGTCACCAACAACCTCTTTGCCCCGCTGTTCCCTGGGCTTATATCGTAGTCAAAGTACCCCCTCCCCAATGGTGTATGTACCACGTGTTACGACCTGACGCCGAGGTCTGACGCTGTTAAGAACAAAAGACCTCAGACGTGGGCGTGACTACCCGACATTTGCTAAGGCAGGTGTGACCATATAATTAGGTCTCCCTAGAGACCTCACAAGCCCATCTGAACTGCATCACACAGGTCCTTCACATTACTTTTCCGCTCTACTGAATGGTTAGAATTTGTTGTATACCCTGATATAGTTTTAATTTCCTCAAATTTTCCATATCTGAACAGTTGAAATTTCTCTTCATTGAACTTCATATTGTTATGAGTGGCCCATTTGAAGATTTGGTTGATGTCCGCTTGGAGTCTTGCAGTGTCTTCGATGGAGGACACTCATGGCAATTCGAGTGTCTTCTTCAAAGGTATTTTTCTCCAGAGAACACCGAAGAGTATGCTAATTAATGCTACAGAAAGTTACAAATAATATGGTACTGCCTCATAGAGTACTGTAATGTTTAATAATCATAATATTAATAAATAATATATTTCAACAAGTACCTGTACAAGGTATACAGGTCTAGCTGACATCAATGACATACTACTGTATAGAAAGCCCCTTGTTAGGCAGAGCATTCAGGGTAAATTAGGTCAGTTTTGTCCCAGGATGCGACCCACACCAGTCGACTAACACCCAGGTACCCAATGGACTGATTCAAATTCAAATTCAAACTTTATTCTCTATAAGTATTACAATGCTGAGTTTACAGAATTTGGTTATTGTGTGGTTTACATGTAGTAAAATAATTACAGTGTACCACTAGAACGCCTAGCATGGCTAGGCATTTCGGGCAGACTTATATATGGACAGCAGGTATCTTATGGAACACGTCCTATTTTCCAGCCGTACCGGGGATTGTTTCCGGACCTCAGTGTGTTAAATAACAAAAAAAGGCACAATGCCGTGACTGGAACGATACACGAATAATCCGCACATGGAAGAGAGGAGCTTACGACGACGCTTCGCTCCGACTTGGACCAAGTCGGACCAAGTTGGTCCAAATCGGACCGAAACGTCGTCGTAAGCTCCTCTCTTCTCAGTGTGTTAGTGTGTGCTATTATGTTGTGCAGATTAACATAATGCTGCGTAAAATATTACATTACTGCCTAAAGTATTGTAATGCTGCATATATCACAATTAATAATACCTACAGCACTTTAATGCAGGAAACAGAACTTTAAATACGCAAAAATAATCGTAAAACTTCATAAAAAAATCGTAATGCTGCAGAAAGTTCCTTAAAGCACTGTAGTGCTGCATAAAGTTTTTGTATAAATGAATGAAACTGTAATGCTGCATAGAGTACCATAATGCTGAACAAAGTACCATAATGCTACATAAATTATGGTAATGCTACGTAAAGTACCATAATGTTACATAAAGTACCATATAATGCCTAAAATACTGAAATACTTAAAAAAATCATAATTCTAGGGATAGTACCATTATGCTGTACAGCGTTCTGTAATGATGCTTAAAATACGCTAAAGTTGCATAAGTGTCGTATAATAATGTATACTGCAACCTGAAGACAATTGTGTGTTACCGCAAACACTACCAGACGTATACTCAAACTCCTCTCTAAGTTGAACACCGGTATCCGTATCTGTAAGAGTCGGACATGGAGATCGCTTACGCAAGAGTACTTGCCTCTGAGATTGCATTTACTCAATGTTTCCGCAAGATTACAATTCTGGCTCGTGAGATTTATTTCTAATTCAACTGTCGTAAAAGATACGGCAATTTTTTTTTTTATATCGCACCGTAATCCAGGGAAGGCCCATAAATCTTCTTTCGAAACGTAATCGAAGTTTAGGGAAGGAGGAGGAATACTTTTGGGTAGACATAGGGGAAAAAGGAGGAGGTATTTAGCCTTGATGGAGTGAAGGACCTTGAGAGAGGGAGGCCGTCACTAGTGAGAGCTGGAATAACGAGGGGGGAAAAAAGAGGGACTGAGGTGTGGGACATCGATATAGTGAAGGGTAAGCGGGATTCACGAGTGACGGATTCATTTCCGAGAGAAGGGAGGACTGGAAATATCCATGAGGGAAAAAAGGGGTGGAAGAACTGACATGACATGAGTAAGGGATCGACTACTGATTCGGGGTTGGGAATTACAAGCAGATGAGAAACATTCACGGAAGGAACACCCATCCCTCGGCAAGTGCAATGAACGTTCTGAAACAGGCAGTTTGAGAGGCGATATTTTCCAGGAATGTTGGTGGTAATGCTACTCTGGTCTGAAGAGACAGTCTATGAAATGAGAGAGATTTGTAATTGGGATATCCACCATTCACTAGCACTCTGGGAGGGTGTCAACGGCCAAGACGAATGACCCGCGTGAGACTGGCAGCCTGGAAAGAAGATTAGGAAATCAGATTTTCAGTGGTGAGGTGTTGGGAAACTAGAGGCGATACACATACCTTCCCTGATGAACTGGAACAGAGTTCACGCTAAAGAAGAAACTTATGGAGAAAAGGATTTTCAGGTAACGCATAGAATGTTCATCATCATGTAACCCGGTTAAAAATCCTGAAAAAGAGTATCCCCGATGGGGAATCTTTTAAGCGACTGACAGAATTTTTTTCTTCTTCCAACTTTTCGATTTTCTTTCACTTTTAATTCGAGAACGAGTCATCTGACCGGCTTCAAATGTTCAATTCTAGTGTACGGTAACAAGGACGAGGTTCAGTGGCCCTATATTCGAAGTAGTAAAATCCATTCCTAGCATTCTGGAACGGCTCAAATAACTTCCAAAACCCTCAATTCATTAATGTCTCCTAATTGTGTAAAACAGACATTTTTATTCCTTTTAAATCACATAAAATCAATATCAATTTACCTCGCCGAATGGTTTCAGTATGTAATGGTTGATTCTTCTCGCTGCCTGGATAGTACCTGATTGGTTTGTGTCTGTTCAAACTTGATGAAATTAAGACACATGTGCGGCGTCTGGGTGTCTTTGTTGTGGACGTTTCGCCATCCAGTGGCTGGCTGGATTGCGAAACGTCTACGATAGAGATGCGCATGTGTCTTAATTTCATCTTGTCGGTATTATGTACCATTCTTGTACTACCACTACTACTACCACCACCTCTTCCTGCCTATATATAGCCGTCCTGCTCCACTTCTGGTTAGTGTGACTTTGTAAATGGTCCATGTCGGACCGAAACGTCGTCGTAAGCTTCTCTCTTTTATGTGCGGGTTATTTGTGTATTGTCAGTATAGTAATACATAGTTAAGTAAAAAAATTGAATCGCTGGAATCCGTGTCATAACTGGAGAATGGCTCATCTGATCGCTTTCCGAGATATAAATGGGAGAAAAAAAAATAAAAAAGATATATAAGGGAGAAAAAATTATCATTTTGATCCACACTCAACATTGACGTAACTTTTTGTATTCTTTGTCAACTCTAAGACAATCGTTCGTCAGCACTGTCGAGTGATTCCTTGGTTAATATACACATGTATACCTACTGTATGTATTCGTATACATAAAAAGTGTGTGCATATCCCTGTGCATATCCATAAAGCATGTGCATATCCCTGTGTGAACATACGTTCATATAGGGATATGCACATACCTTATGTCTAGGCACATGTAGATTAAATACACATAGGCAAACCTAATTATTCATATATATACTTACAAGAGTTCATTCTACACAAATATGTATCCACATATACACATCTGCACGTAAATACACAAAAGTATACATACATTCACGTGAGAATACACGAAAGTATACATACATTCCCATGAGACTACACACATTCTTATACATATGAACACATACATATACGTATGCATACATAATGCAGTACAATCACTAACCGAGGATCTTAACAATGCAAAACAAATATGTCTTGGCTTAGAGAATTTTCCCTCCTATCTATTGCTGTATTGCAAGATTGCATAGCTCCTGACGACGCACTAGAATGCGAAGGATCTAGAGCTGAAGATTTCCATCCCCATGTGGCTTGTTCTGCATATATACATACATATATAATACATAAATATTTTTTCAACAAACCGGCCGTATCCCACTGAGACAGGGTGACCTAAAAAGAAAAATAGCCATTACATGGCTGCTACTAATATTACTACTACTACCACCAGTAATTCTACTACCACCAGTAATTCTACTACCACCAGTAATTCTACTACCACCAGTAATTCTACTACCACCAGTAATTCTACTACCACCAGTAATTCTACTACCACCAGTAATACTACTACCACCGGTAATACTACTACCACCAGTAATACTACTACCACCAGTAATACTACTACTACCACCAGTAATACTACTACCACCAGTAATACTACTACCACCAGTAATACTGCTACCACCACCAGTAATACTACTACCACCAGTAATACTACTACCACCGGTAATACTACTACCACCGGTAATACTACTACCACCAGTAATACTACTACCACCAGTAATACTACTACCACCACCAGTAATACTACTACCACCACCAGTAATACTAC
This sequence comes from Cherax quadricarinatus, assembly GCF_038502225.1. Taxonomy (NCBI): domain Eukaryota; kingdom Metazoa; phylum Arthropoda; class Malacostraca; order Decapoda; family Parastacidae; genus Cherax; species Cherax quadricarinatus. Next base: position 21,526,271 of record NC_091352.1, on the reverse strand, counting down.
TACCACCAGTAATACTACTACTACCACCAATGCTACTACCACTACTACAGCCAATGTTTTATACTTCTGCTCTCACTCTAATACCTATATTTACCCTCTGTGTTCCTCCATTGTTTGAATCGACTTGATAAAGCTCCTGGAGAGCGAAATGTTGCCACAAAGTGTTGCGTTAGCTACACATGTGTCCTTTTACCTAACTTATTGTTGCTAATTCTACCAACATTATTACAAGATTGATATTGTAACTGCCCCTGTTCACTTAGAAGTAGGTACCTAGGTGTTAGCCGACTGGTGTGGGTCGCATCCTGGGGGGGGGGTTAGTATACCTTAGATAAAGTTGAGTTTTGAAATAAGCTGAGGTAGGATAACTCAGAAGTTGTAAAATTAATCCGTGTAAAAATGAAGTGGAATAAGTGGGTGCCATTTTGTCACTTTTAATTGTGAAATAGTATAATATTACATTGCAATAAATAACTGGATTATTTTTCCTCAATAAGGGTTCCTTGATGCTAATGAGGGCTCTTGATCGAGGGAAGTTAGGTTCCTCTGGAGAGAGTATAGACTGTGTATTCCTGGAGTATACCTGGAGAACTCTCTCCAGAGTAACTGAACTTCCCTGATTAGGAATAAAATGGCAAAATGGCACCCACTCGTTCCACTTTATTTTTACACGGATTAATTTTACAACCTCTGAGGGAGCCTACCTCAGCTTATTTTAAAACCCAACTTTATCTAAGGTGTACTACCCCCCCCCCCATCCCAGGAGCACATTTTGTTGGATTCTGGTCACAGACCGGGCCGCAGAGGCGTTGACCCCCGGAACTCTCTCCAGGTAAACTCCAGGTAACTGTAGAGTTCGGTATAAACTTAGGTAATTGATACCGACAAATTGGTTTAAAAACACAGGTAAGCAAACATATATATTTATTGGAAAACGTTTCGGTCCTGAGACCGAAATGCCAAGGCATGATAGTGGCTCTCTTTGCGCTACAAATCATTGTAAGCCCTCACTGTGTGTTGCAGTGTCTGACAGATTGAACATTAAAATGGTATAAAATACCGACAGGTTGTTAGGCAAAACACATATGCAACAGGTGATGGACTGATTACATCGTCTTCAAGTATCTTCTGCTCCTATCAACTTTTTTGTACTCGACTGAAGAAGCCTACTGTGTAGGCGAAACGTTTCGAAATAAAGATACCTAACTGTTGCATATGTGTCTTACCTAACAAACCCTCACTGTAAACTACCTCCTACTACTTCCTACAATATGTCAATCACTTCGTAAACTTCCAAGGAAATAAAAAATCTAAATCTAAATATAGGTAGAGAGTGGGGGGGGGGGTGAGTGACATCACCTGTATAACAACACAGGAAACACATGACTTCATTGTCTTTCTGCCGTCATTTCAAATATGGCATTTTTCAGGTCACTGTCACTCACACCTCACTCTCTTGTATGTTCTGTCATTTTAACCTGTGTGTTAGAAATGATCAAGGTCCCAGGACCGAAACGTTGTCTAATAAACATGTCCTAGTGTTTGCTCAGTGACTTTTTAAACAAGTAACTTTTTAAACAAGTAACTTTTTAAACAAGTAACTTTTTAAACAAGTAACTTTTTAAACAAGTAACTTTTTAAACAAGTAACTTTTTAAACAAGTAACTTTTTAAACAAGTAACTTTTTAAACAAGTAACTTTTTAAACAAGTAACTTTTTAAACAAGTAACTTTTTAAACAAGTAACTTTTTAAACAAGTAACTTTTTAAACAAGTAACTTTTTAAACAAGTAACTTTTTAAACAAGTAACTTTTTAAACAAGTAACTTTTTAAACAAGTAACTTTTTAAACAAGTAACTTTTTAAACAAGTAACTTTTTAAACAAGTAACTTTTTAAACAAGTAACTTTTTAAACAAGTAACTTTTTAAACAAGTAACTTTTTAAACAAGTAACTTTTTAAACAAGTAACTTTTTAAACAAGTAACTTTTTAAACAAGTAACTTTTTAAACAAGTAACTTTTTAAACAAGTAACTTTTTAAACAAGTAACTTTTTAAACAAGTAACTTTTTAAACAAGTAACTTTTTAAACAAGTAACTTTTTAAACAAGTAACTTTTTAAACAAGTAACTTTTTAAACAAGTAACTTTTTAAACAAGTAACTTTTTAAACAAGTAACTTTTTAAACAAGTAACTTTTTAAGCAAGTAACTTTTTAAGCAAGTAACTTTTTAAGCAAGTAACTTTTTAAGCAAGTAACTTTTTAAGCAAGTAACTTTTTAAGCAAGTAACTTTTTAAGCAAGTAACTTTTTAAGCAAGTAACTTTTTAAACAAGTAACTTTTTAAACAAGTAACTTTTTAAACAAGTAACTTTTTAAACAAGTAACTTTTTAAACAAGTAACTTTTTAAACAAGTAACTTTTTAAACAAGTAACTTTTTAAACAAGTAACTTTTTAAACAAGTAACTTTTTAAACAAGTAACTTTTTAAACAAGTAACTTTTTAAACAAGTAACTTTTTAAACAAGTAACTTTTTAAACAAGTAACTTTTTAAACAAGTAACTTTTTAAACAAGTAACTTTTTAAACAAGTAACTTTTTAAACAAGTAACTTTTTAAACAAGTAACTTTTTAAACAAGTAACTTTTTAAACAAGTAACTTTTTAGACAAGTAACTTTTTAGACAAGTAACTTTTTAGACAAGTAACTTTTTAGACAAGTAACTTTTTAGACAAGTAACTTTTTAGACAAGTAACTTTTTAGACAAGTAACTTTTTAGACAAGTAACTTTTTAGACAAGTAACTTCTAAACAAGTAACTTCTAAACAAGTAACTTCTAAACAAGTAACTTCTAAACAAGTAACTTCTAAACAAGTAACTTTTAAGCAAGTAACTTTTAAGCAAGTAACTTTTAAGCAAGTAACTTTTAAGCAAGTAACTTTTAAGCAAGTAACTTTTAAGCAAGTAACTTTTAAGCAAGTAACTTTTAAACATGTAACTTTTAAACATGTAACTTTTAAACAAGTAACTAGAGTACTAGACCTTCAAGTCGACTTCAAACTTCTAGTGCTGTTGTATATTCCTCAAAGGAATCTTCTACTTAAGGGGCACGTCAGTTCCCTGTCTTTTAATAATATGTTATTTTTCCTCTATAATCCCCTATAATCTAAGCAGGGGTGTCACTAGCACGTTAAGAGACAATACAGTAAGTGTCAGGGGCCCAAGACTGTTCAACTGCCTCCCAGCATACATAAGGGGAATTACCAATAAACCCCTGGCTGTCTTCAAGCAGGCACTGGACAAGCACCTGAAGTCGGTACCTGACCAGCCGGGCTGTGACTCGTACGTTGGATTGCGTGCAGCCAGCAGTAACAGCCTGGTTGATCAGGCTCTAATCCACCATGAGGCCTGGTCACAGACCGGGTCGCGGGGGCGTTGACCCCCGGAACTCTCTCCAGGTAAACTCCAGGTATCCATAATTACTATCATATTGGCTTTACTTCGTAAGGTGAGGTCGAGGATATATACCATAATTTATGGTATAACTTAACAAATCGTTGATGACGAAGCTCACACCTCTGCAACACAACTGTCATCAAAGATTTAAGTTATACCATGAATTAAGGAAAGATCCTGGACTTTACCTTACGAAACAGACAAAGCAAATACGATAGTAATTATGGTACAAGGTAGATTATAGGGGAAAATAAACATATTAGGAGACAGGAAAACTGAGGTACCTCTTAGTTATTAAATAATATTTTTTAGTGAAATAACTGGAGAATGTATCTTCCGATCAGAAATAAGTCAGTGTTTAACTCTGCTGGGTTATACCGAGTTAAAGAATTGTGACATTTATGCAACGTATGGGAATCTTTATTGAAGAGACTTTTCATCACACAGTGGCTTCATCAGTCCTATACAAAGCAGGAAGGTATGAGAAGAGTAGGAGTTTGAGGTAATCAGTCCCTCAGCCTGGAGTCGATGTGTTCAATTTCTTCAGTAGAGATTCCCATATGTTGCATAAGTGTCTCAGTTCTTCAACTTATCGGTTTTCAAAATCCTTCATCACATATACTAAGTTAAATCTACATAATGTACTATAATGTACCCATAAGTTGTTAGCGCACTCGTGAACATTGCACAAAGAATTCAGTGTTTATATACCCAAAACCTATACAAAGCTTATTAACTTCTTTGCCTAATTAATTAAATAACCAACGATGGTTATTCTTAGCGGAAAGAAGAAACTGATTTTGAGACGTGTTGGTTCTCATGTGTTAATTTCTTAATGATTCTTCCGATCGGCTTTAAACGTTCATCTTTGATTACTTGATAATAAAGCTTCCGATCAGCTTCAAACTTTGTAAGTTTGATTTGAAAGTTTGTTTCTTATTGGAAACATTGGATTTATTTTGGGCTATGTCCTATAAACACATATGCAGTATAATGTGATCCTTTATTGACAACGTTTCGCCCACACAGTGGGCTTTTTCAAGTCACAAACAGATCTACCTGGTGTGGAAAGTAGATCTGTTTGTGACTTGAAAAATCCCACTGTGTGGGCGAAACGTTGTCAATAAAGAATCACATTATACTGCATGTGTGTTTATATTTCCATTGTGTCGGTATTTTATACCATTTATTTTCATCGGCTGTGTCCTAATTTACCATGTTTATTGAGGATATTAATATATTACTCAATGGGGAAGTGGAGCAGAATTCTTCCTCCGTAAGCCATGCGTGTCGTAAGAGGCGAATAAAATGCCGGGAGCAAGGGGCTAGTAACCCCTTCTCCTGTATACATTACTGAAATTAAAAAGAGAATCTTTTATTTTTACTTTTGGGCCACCCTGCCTAGGTGGGAAGCGGCCGATTTGTTGAAAGAAAGAAGAATTAAAATATTAGTATGTCACTGATCCCACCTAGGCCTATACATAATTGTTTTATCATGTGCGTGTAGAAATAAAGATTATTATTATTTTATATTTTATTTCATTATTATTTTATAATTATTTTATTTTATTATTTTATAATTATTTTATAATTATTATTTTATTATTATTATTATTATTATTATTATTATTATAAGAACTTGTAAGTGCCTCTTCTGATTCTCTTCAAATTTTCAAAAATAAATATCTGACTGCAGTAGAATCGTACAGCGCACTCTGCACTAATCCTTTCACATGCATCGAGACACAGAGGGCTAGAATTAGGCAATACGGGAATAATTTTTTTCAGATTGCACTGCAGCCAAAATTCATTTAGCTGTCTTTTGAATTGAGAGGGATAATCAGTGGGAGTCCGGCTAAATGAGGCGATCGCATGTGGAGATAATTATATGAAACCAGAAGACACTGCTATATTTAAGATCATTATATCTAGGAGGACATGGGATTAGCTGTTTCTGTTAGTCTATACGGAAAAATATTAAGAAGGTTTTTGTTTTAAAATGGCCCTTTCAGCTGCAGCGTTCCTATAGCTGGGACGCGACAAATGCGTATCTACGAATACGTATTTGTATTGTTACCAATGGCCCTATTACGAACCATGGGAGCAGCAGCCATTGGCTTATTTTGATTGTGTTCAGAGTGAGGGTAACTTTACATGGTGCAAGTGGTTGAGTGAGTGGTTCAGTCTAGCATGGGCCAGTAGGCCTGCATAAAAGCTCCAATAGCAACGTACAGTACTGATTGTGAGAAATGCCTCAGATGAAAGTAGGCAAATATGCCTGCCTTGAAATGTTATTTTGTGCTTTGAGAATAATAGCTATCATTGAGAGAGAACACACACACACACACACACACACACACAAAAGCACACAGTAGGTTCCAGGACAGGTGTTGTTAGTTTGAATATTGTGCAAGATATGAAAACTATGGGAAAAGACTGTCTCTACGAGACAGTAGACTGCATTTAGAAATAGTAATAAGTGAGAACCTATTACGCTGAAGTGAATAGGAATGAGAAATATTTTTTTTAGTTCAAAAAATAGGAGTGACTGATTCTAACAAAAAGCTTTATTTACAAAAGATGTGAGTATCAAAAGACCTTAGAAATGAAACATGGCACCTGATGTTAATTGCTGGTTGGACAAACACAGTAAAGATATATCACTGACAACATACCACTTCTATGGCAGAAATAATGTGTACCAGGGATTGGGCTCATTTATCTAGGGGTCGTGGTGAAGAGAGCTGTTACGGGTGTTTGTGGGATAAGAATGGACTATGGCACTATTAAACTGGTCAACGTGAATTATCAGAGATACGATACGGTGGATTTTGGGGAGACCAACTATAGTCGGAAAGAAGAGGAATTACTGGTTAAATTCGTGGTAATTCGGTGGGTATTGTAGGAGAGTAGTTTTGCAATTCACGTCGAATACAAGATAAACACCTGAGAGCCGCACCCACCAGAAACACCCGCCAGCAACAATCAGCACATATCACATTGAAACAGTTTATTCATTTGCAAAACTGAGGTGTCAGAGTGTGGCATAGATTACATACGTTAATGATGAACAGCAGACCCTACCCTAGGAAGACAGCGTGTCTCCAAGTAACTCAAGTTGAGCCTGTGTTACGTGGTACCTCGCCGAGTTAGTGGCCAGGGACAATAATGCTGTCAGACACTGCAGCACAACAGTATTTTAGTACCAAAGGACATCTACAATTCGTCGCGTAACTTCTAGTTATGAGTGAGGAGGGTTGGATTCCAGAAGGACCTGCCTTCTTTCTTCTACCAGTGAATACCCGTCCCTTGTATCATCTCCGAGATAAGAACATAAGAACATAAGAAAGGAGGAACACTGCAGCAGGCCTGTTGGCCTATACTAGGCAGGTCCTTTACAATTCATCCCACTAACAAACATTTGATCTGACTAACAAACATTTGATCAGACTAACAAACATTTGATCTGACTAACAAACATTTGACAACATTTAAGACCTCACTCTCATGCTGCAGCTTCATATCGTTCCACACCATGGAACTGAACTCTCTTCCAGGCTGAGGGACTGACCACCTCAAACACTATTCCTCCAAAAACTGATGGACTGATTATCTTCATTTCACTACACCTGCTACCTTTGTATTTGACTGAAAAAGCCTAATGTGTAGGTGAAACATTTCAACAATAGATACCCAACAACAGCACCACACATTACGGCTGAAATGTTTTAGTTTATAAGCAGGAAAACAAGGCACGTAAAGCAGGTAAAATATTCTGCAGGAACATTGCTCTATATTTTAGTGTTTTAAAACTTTTTTTTTTTTTTTAAAGAATCATGAGTTCCCCCCCCCCCCAAAAAAAAAAAAAAAAAAAAATACCGTTGATGTACCATCAAGAGGATTTAAAAAAAAAACTGCAACTAATATTTATATATTGCGAAGAAATAATTATATATTCATGGTCTATGAAAATTATACTAAATATAAAACTCAAGAGCTTTACGATCAGCAGATATAAACTTGAGATTATATTTAGTCATGGCAGTTGTTTCGTACTTGTATTTGTCTAGTGTAATTATTTTCCTTCGTATTTGTCTTAGATTATTGTGTTTGTCGTTCTCTTTATTTGACTGATGTATTTGTTGTTATTGTATTTTTTCTTTGCTTAGTGTACTCGTTTTTTTTACGCTAAATTTTAATACATTTGCAATTTCTTTCCATTATTTTTGTTTAGTGCATTTATTTCCTTTGTATTTGTCTTTGGTGTATTGTGTATTATGATTTAGTCAAGTCTTCAATTATACAACACAGGTTACATACACTGTGAGGTGTATTTCTCTCAGCATGTATATGCAGATCATTTACTTTAATCTCAGTTTTAAGGATTAAAATATTCTTGTTCAGTGGTAAGAAGGATCCTTGTGATTTAATAACATTATAGTAGTCGATAGGCTTTAAAATCCCTTAAGCAATTGGTTATACATACACAGGATATATCTTCCTAGAAGTGTATGTTTCTCCGCGTATATATGCTGAGAGTTTATTATAATCCTTAATTATTTTATTATGTAATTCAACAGCCTCCCAGGAGGCTTACTGTGGCGATGGACGGGAGAGGCTGCTTCATCTGTGAGTTCTCCTGTGATGTCAGATATTAGATGCTCGACTCTTGGACGTTGTGTATATTAAATGTACATTTACCTTTAAACTGTAAAATTTAAATTGTTCATTGGGGATTTTTGAACATGACTAATTAAAACGCAATCGGGTTTATGTATACTTAAACACTAAGACAGGTCACGTAGCAAGTGCTATATAATAGTTTTATATCTACAAGTACATGTACAAGGTATACAGACCTTAGCTGAAATCAATGACATACTACTATATAGAAAGCCGCTTGTTATGCTGAGCATTTCGGGCAAATTAGGTTAGTTTTGTCCCAGGATGCGACCCACACCGGTCGACTAACACCCAGGTACCCATTTTACTGATGGGTAAACGTGGTCAGCAGGTGTCTTATGGAAACACGTCCCTTATGTTTTCCAGCCGTACCGGTGATTCGAACTCCGGCCTTCAGTGTGTGAGCTGTGTGCTAGTGATAGAGCTACGGTACATGGAGAAATAGTTTGAGATTTGTTATAATGATCCAGTAGTAAAATAGATCTCAAACTTTTCTGTGAAGAAGTATACACTACAGAGTACAATAAATCTAAGAAATTAGTAGTAGGAGATTGGAAGGACGACGAAACTGCCGAACGAATGCGGAATAAGAACAGTGAATTAAAAAAAAATGTTATTTCAATGCAAATTTTTATGTTAACACAGCCTATTAATATTTATGTGGTCCAAAATGCGTCGAATCATGTGCCATTACCCAAGTTGCCTGAATCAACCCTGCTATGTGGAATTGTTTAATAACAGCAATACATTTACTGCAAGCGTCCAGGAAGAGTTGCCAGATGAGCAAAGCCTCAGAGGTTTAGTCCCTGTTCAGTCCTCCAGCAGACAGTTCCCCAGATCGGGTCACTTCTAATAGGTTGCATTGAGGACTTAAGTTTGTAATCAATTGCTGCTCGAAGCAATGCAAAATCCGCGTTTAATAGAGGACTGTATATATTCAATAAATGTAAATATGATATATATGCAATAAGATCACAGGTGATATCTATCACTATATGAAGAACAACCACTGTGAAAAAAATAGTGAAATTCGAAGGGCTTTCGAGACTTCTGACATTATCAAGAAACTACTGAAATAAAACATTAGCAGGAAGGCATATAAGGGCAAGACTACACCTCACAGTCACGTCACAACAAGATTACACCTCAGTCACGTCACAACAAGATTACACCTCACAGTCACGTCACAACAAGATTACACCTCACAGTCACGTCACAACAAGATTACACCTCAGTCACGTTACAACAAGATTACACCTCACAGTCACGTCACAAGAAGATTACACCTCACAGTCACGTCACAACAAGATTACACCTCAGTCACGTTACAACAAGGTTACACCTCAGTCACGTCACAACAACAAGACTACATCTCAGTCACGTCACAACAAGACTACACCTAATAGTCACGTGACAACACCCGACTCTGAGAAACAAAACTGATACTCTGCCCAAGCACGATTTTTTTTTTTGTAGTACCTTGACAGAGTCAGAAGTCCCGAAAGCACTTGTAATTTCAATATTTTTTCACAGTGGTTCTATATATATATATATATATATATATAAATATATATATATAATTATATATATATAGATATATATATATATATATATATATATATATATATATATATATATATATATATATATATAAATAAATAATATATATATATATGGTAGGCTCGTATATGGGCAATTTTATTAATATAATAAAATCGTTAATATCTTAGAACCAGTGGAATTTCTGCCATAGCTGGAGAATGTCTTGTGATTGGCTTCAAATTTTTAGCAGACGTGTAAACTCCTGATCGCAAGGTTCACGTTCTTACTGGATGACATAAATCTCAATTTTCTAAGTTTATTCAAAATTAATGATATTGATTTATTCACCGATTAAAGAATGCTTTTTCTGATTTGCATGAAAATGTTAATGATGAAGCATTCTATACGAAGGATGATGATTGTGTGTGTGTCTGTGTGTCTGTGTGTATGTGTGTGTGTGTGTGTATATGTGTGTGTGTGTGTGTTTGTGTGTGTGTGTGTGTGTGTGTGTGTGTGTGTGTGTGTGTGTGTGTATGTATGTGTGTGTGTGTGTGTGTCTGTGTGTGAAGGCTAATTTTATTATTTTTTCCATGTGTTAACTAAAGAATCTTTCTTCTGATCGGTTTTAAATTTTAAGTATTGTTCTATCTAAATTGGAAAAAAAAACATTGATTTTGAACTTTTTTTTGGTGTCATTGTGCCAGATTTTAAATGCAGTGCATCAACAAGTGCTTGAGAGTGTGTCTGGATAGGACAGAGCTCGTCATGCTAGGGATTTCCCGTTGGCTTTTCCCAACTCCTCTCTTGGCACACGTCTCAGCCCACAGACAATCCGCACTGGTGTTGCCCTTCGCCTTGCCGCCCATATTCTCGCCGGATACAGGTGAATTTGTGGCAGTGAATCGGCAGACCGACGTGGGAACCACGGTTTTATTTGACGTTGATCTAAAGGACAAATTGCAAGGCATGAAGAGGTTAATAACATAAAGAAGAGCCTCGTTACAACTGGATGCCCATAAATAAGGGAACCATTCCAACTATGCAGATGTATTGTCAACCAAAAGCGTTCACATGGAATTATTCTGTATGCGTAGAGAGACGGTTTTCCATTGGTAGGTGACAATACTATACGGATTAAGGAGGAGCAGCTGCCACCTTTGTCCCAGAAGTCTAGAAATTATGGCGAACTTGCCCATAATTATATGTTTAGTCCCATAAACTCAGAAACCCCTCGGTCCATGTGGAAAGAGTACATCCAGACTCATTAAGGAGCTAGACACGAGACTCCTCAGGACATCTAGAGATCGCACAGCAGCTAGTTTTCAGATCCAGCAGCTCAGTGCTGCTGTCCAGACGGGTGATGCCTGTTGCATCCTAGGTACGCGCCTCAGCTCTGCGGAGCTGGATCAGACTTTTGTAATGAAGTTTTTGGCAAACATGTAGCAATATGTACTGCACTTGTAATGTATCCCTCAGACCTCGTGTATTTCATAGGCCATCTCTGTATTATCATTATATGTGAAAATATAAAAGATGGGGTGATAGGTAACGGTAAATATTCAAACGCCTTTAGGGAGAAATCCAAAAATTTTTCCTTGAAGTCTTTTTATCTACTCCGAGGCAATGTGTCCCCCCACTAGATGATGAAATTAAAAATATTAGAAGCCTAACCTACGTCATTTTTTAGGAAACTCCCATTAGCCTATCAGAAGATTATTTTTATATAAAATCTGCAGTGAATATTAAATATGATGCTAGGTTAAAAATATTTGTCATTTTTTACTGATTTCCCTGATATATATGGGAGAAAAAGACCTATTTTTTTAGATACTCTGAACACTGATGTCAAGCATACGGTAATCTCCAGGCTAATTGATGGCCTTAATTTATTATTATATATATATATATATATATATATATATATATATATATATATATATATATATATATATATATATATAATATAATTCTTTTTCAACAAGTCGGCCGTCTCCCACCGAGGCAGGGTGACCCAAAGAAGAAAGAAAATCCCCAAAAAGAAAATACTTTCATCATTCAACACTTTCTCCTCACTCATACATTATCACTGTTTTTGCAGAGGTGCCCAGAATACAACAGTTTAGAAGTATATACGTATAAAGATACACAACATATCCCTCCAAACTGCCAATATCCCAAACCCCTCCTTTAAAGTGCAGGCATTGTACTTCCCATTTCCAGGACTCAAGTCCGACTATATGAAAATAACCGATTTCCTTGAATCCCTTCACTAAATATTACCCTGCTCATACTCCAACAGATCGTCAGGTCCCAGATACCACTCGTCTCCATTCACTCCTATCTAACACGCTCACGCACGCTTGCTGGTAGCCCAAGCCCTTCGCCCACAAAACCTCTTACCCCCTCTCTCCAACCTTTTCGATGACGACCCCTAAGCTCCCTTCCTTCCCCTACAGATTTATACGCTCTCCATGTCATTCTACTTTGATCCATTCTCTCTAAATGACCAAACCACCTCAACAACCCCTCTTCATCCCTCTGACTAATACTTTTATTAACTGCACACCTTCTCCTAATTTCCACACTCCGAATTTTCTGCATAATATTTACACCACACATTGCCCTTAGACAGGACATCACCGCCTCTAACTGCCTCCTCGCTGCAGCATTTACAACCCAAGCTTCACACCCATATAAGAGAGTTGGTACCACTATACTTTCACCTTCCCTTATTTGCCTCCATGGATAACGTTTTTGTCTCCACATACACCTCAACGCATCACTCAACTTTTTTCCTTCAGTTCGGTTAACCTCATTCTTCATCCATCCATCCATCCGCTAACAAGTCAATTCCCAAATATCTGAAAACATTCACTTCTTCCATACTCCTCCTCCCCAATTTGATATCCAATTTTTCTTCATCTAAATCATTTGATACCTTCAACACCTTACTCTTATCCATGTTCACTTTCAACTTTCTACCTTTACACACACTCCCAAACTCGTCCACTAACCTTTGCACCTTTCCTTTAGAATCTCCCATTAGCACGGTATCATAAGCAAAAAGTAACTGTGTCAACTCCCATTTTTTAATTGATTCCCCATAATTTAATCCCACCCCTCTGCCCAACACCCTAGCATTTACTTCTTTTATAACCCCATTTATAAATATATTAAACAACCATGGTGACATTACACATCCCTGTCTAAGACCTACTTTTATCTGAGCCTCACTATCCTCATAAAAACTTTATATATATATATATATATATATATATATATATATATATATATATATATATATATATATATATATATATATATATATATATATATATATATATATATAATATATATATATATATATTTTTTCATCACACTGGCCGATTCCCACCAAGGTAGGGTGGCCCGAAAAAGAAAAACTTTCACCATCATTCACTCCATCACTGTCTTGCCAGAAGGGTGCTTTACACTACAGTTTTTAAACTGCAACATTAACACCCCTCCTTCAGAGTGCAGACACTGTACTTCCCATCTCCAGGACTCAAGTCCGGCCTGCCGGTTTCCCTGAATCCCTTCATAAATGTTACTTTGCTCACACTCCAACAGCACGTCAAGTATTAAAAACCATTTGTCTCCATTCACTCCTATCAAACACGCTCACGCATGCCTGCTGGAAGTCCAAGCCCCTCGCACACACAACCTCCTTTACCCCCTCCCTCCAACCTTTCCTATATATATATATATATATATATATATATATATATATATATATATATATATATATATATATATATATATATATATATATGCGTATATATCATTCTTATATGAATACATATTTTTGCATTTTCCTATACGTATTTGAATTTTGTCACCACCCTCCACTATTCTCCTTGCGTTCACTGAGGTAGAGGTGGCTGGGCTTATAGAATACGGGAATACCTGTCTCAGATTGTAGTTATACTTCATATTAGAAAATATAGTATGTTGAATTGAAATTAAATGAACTGACCGAATGCTACTACTGCTGTGAATTTACTGCTACCAGCACTTCTACGTCAAGCACTACAACCACCACTACTACAACTATTATTATTACGACTACTACTCGTAATACTACCAGCACAACTGCAACTAATACTACTACTACTACTACTACTGTTACTTCAACTACTACTAATACTACTATCACTACTGCTACTGTTACTACTACTACTATTGAAGAAAGAAGAACTACAAGTATTACTACTACTAATACTACTACTACTACTAATAATAATAATAATCCAACACTATAGTATATACAGGATAACTTATATTCCTCTGAAAGTCACACACAGGCTTGTGAATAAGAGTTAATACTTGACCTGCAGGATACAGTTGGACATCTTTAGTTTCTTGCATCAAAAGCTTGTCGTTTTGAAGGTCGTTTAACTGGAATGAGTTGAATGGGAAATCAGCTTTAGTATCGATGCTCTGAACAAATGCATGTTTCTCTACGGAGAGATAGAGAGGATGATTGTGTTATTGTTCACTATTACCCCTCAAGAGAGGTTCCTCATGGCTGTAGTACTCTGACCCTAATGACTGTACTACTCTGGTTCCCATGACTGTACTATGATTAATACAACGGACTGAATCATCGTCACAGGTAACCTTTGGACAGTGTGGATTCTCGTGAAAACACGATTCCCTCGCTAATCGGAATTTCAACAGGCTACCTTCTTGTCTTTTATCTACGTCTCGGAAGATATCAACGCTGTAGTACAATGAATGATGACAGCTGAGTTCTATAACACCCGCAAATCATCACTCACAATGACAGTCATTGTGAAAAGTCATCAAGTTCTGGCGCAGAGCGTAAAAGCCTTCGTGGGCACTCATCATCTCACGCATACAAGTCTTGGTGGGAAACTGGCAACGTCGACCCTTTGTGCTCGTAAACACGGGTTATTCCTGAGTAAGTGGCACATTATATTCACAAGATTCATGGAAGCAGTGCTTCTATTTACTTGCGTTAACTGCGCTCACAACTGATGAGTAAACACAGAGAAACACACACACACACACACACACACACACACACACACACACACACACACACACACACACACACACACACACACACTGACACACAATCTGGAGAGCGAAGTAGTGAAGTAGTGAAGAGGCGGGAGCGGCTGCGAATCTACCCCTGCAACTACATGTAGGTGAGTAGTTATAGGCAAGTGTACACACACACACACACACACACACATACACACACACACACACACATACACACTAAGGTTGGAGTAGGGGAAAGCAGAAAGGCAATCACAGAAGGTGATGGATGAGTTGTAAAAGCCAACTCAATACAGAGAATCAGGAACTACCACCCAGCATCTAGGTGCAGAATCAAGCAACTTTATTTTGATCCCATCCTCTACACACTTCAGTCTAAATAGTATTACTGGTCCATCTACTTTCTCTTCTCTCTCTCTCTCTCTCTCCACTCCCACTTGCATTCTCTTATTTCTTTTTCTCGCTCTTGACACCAGCTCCGTTGATAACACTTCCTCTCCCTCTCATGCTGCCTTCTCTGAGTCACTCTTTCCCATTCATACTCTTGGCAAAAGCCAGTACCAGAAGTACCAACTTGAAGTTAATGATAAGAAAATCAGAGTGTAGTTCACAAATGTAGATGATTTCACACAAAAAGTGATGAACTAACGGACAGATCAGCAGAGGAGAATTCCAAAATTATAGCTATCACAGAAACGAAGCTTTCTGGAATGCTAACCGCTGAAATAGTCACGTGTGTGTGAACGAGAGAGAGAGAGAGAGAGAGAGCGAGAGAGAGAGAGAGAGAGAGAGAGAGAGATCAGCAGAGGAGGTGGGGTTGGTAGGAAAAATAATGATCTGGTTGGACTCGTAGGTAATTGTGAATGAAATCCCCTTCTGATTTGTAAGGGATTCCCAGTCACAATTAAATCAACTGAGAGAACTGTGATCCACACGGAGGGTCAGAAACGTGGAGATCAAAATTATTGAAGTCAGTAATTTTCAGTTAGTCTTTAAAGAAGCTAGTTTGAGTAGATCGGATTTTCATCTTAACTGAATCTGACATAGATAAAATTGAATATTGGCTACTTTTTCAGTCCTTGGGTGGAAAAATAAATGGTATGAGGTAGGTGACAAAATATTGGCAAACTCAATACACAGCTTCAGTAGTAGATACAATAATACCGGCTATTTTAAAGAGACGGGGATAGGAGCTGAGACTTGGCACCCACAAACACAAGTCAGTGAATACAAGTCAGTGATTACACACACACACACACACACACACACACACACACACACACACACACACACACATACACACACACACACACACACACGGAGAACTGTGTGGTTTGCGAGAGGAAAAAAGCGTCCAGTCAAAGTGATTTTTCAAAGAAGTCAGCTCGAAACCGGATCATGCAGGAGAAAGAACGTCTAAGGGACAAACCAGAGTACAGTGTGTACCTAGACCGAGACAGAACACAAGAAGAATGGAAGATACTGAGAGGGTGCAAGGTTGCAATGAGGAATGGGAGGCAAGGAAGGAGGGGAGCAGGAGAAACCAGACCCAAGTGGGAGAGCAAACACAACTTCCTCCAGTAAATCCCACAGAAGGAATCCAACCATCGCAACCCCACTGCAACCAAACAGCCTAATCCAAAACCCATACACTGTACCCTCTGCCCCCATCCCCCCTCATCACAAACCCCACCCCCACTGTAACTCCTATAGGCCCTCTGCCCTCATCTCCCACACCACAAACCCCACCCCCCACAGCAACCCCCTATCGGCCCCCGTCAGGGCACCTGCTCCCCCCAAACCCACCATTGTCCCCGGACCACATTTATAGAAAAGTTGAAGGTTTAGTACACGAACGTGGATGAAATAAATAATTGTGAGGAGTGGCATGAAATAATCCAGATGATGTCCCCAGACATCATAAGTCACAGAAACAAAACCCACTGGGAAAATAACAGACGCAGTCTTCCCACCCGGATATCAGATCCTGAGGAAGGATAGAAGGAGCAGAAGGGGAGGAGGGGCTGCACTGCTCATTAAAAACCGATGGGAATATCAGGAAATGGAAGGAATGGACGAGATTGGAGAAAGGGATTACATAGTGGGTACAATTCAGTCAGGGAACATAAGGTTGTCATTGCACTGATGTATAACCCACCACAGAACTGCAGGCCAAGAGAGGAATATGATGAGAACAACCGAACAATGGTAGACACACTAGCTGAGGTGGCAAGAAGAGCTCACTCGAGTAGAGCAAAGTTACTGGTTATGGGCGACTTCAACCCCAGGGAGATTGATTGGGAAATCCTGGAGCCACATAGGGCCCCAAACATGGAGAGCTAAGATGATGGATGTGATACTGGAAAACCTCATGCATCAACATGTTAAGGACACTACCAGGGAGAGAGGGGAGGATGAACCAGCAAGAGTGGTCCTTGTATTCACCCTGAGTACCTCAGACATTGAGGACATCACGTATTTCCGAGCTCTAAATACATAGAACTACAAGTGGAGAGGGTAATGGGAGTAAAAAGGGAAAAGCCAAACTATAAAAGGGGGGACTGCACAGGTATGAAGACCTTCCTGCAAGAGGTTCAGTGGGAGAGAGAGTTTGTAGGAAAGTCAGTAAACGAAATGATGGACTACATAACAAAATGCAAGGAGGCAGAGGAAAGGTTTGTTCCCAAGGGTAACAGAAATAATGGGAAGACCAGAATGAGCCCTTGGTTTACCCGAAGGTGTAGAGAGGCAAAAATAAAGTGTGCTAGAGAATGTAAAAAATACAGAAGGAAAAGGACCCAGGAAAACAGAGATTAGTCGATGAGTCAGAAACTAGTATGCACAGATAAGGAGGGAGGCCCAGCGCCAGTACGAAAACGACATAGCATCGAAAGTCAAGTCTGACCCGAAAATGCTTTATAGCCACATCAGGAGGAAGACAACAGTCAAGGACCAGGTAATCAGGCTGAGGAAAGAAGATGGGAAGCTCACAAGAAACGACCAAGTAGTATGTGAGGAGCTCAATACGAGATTTAAGGAAGTATTTACAGTTAAAACAGAAGGGACACTGAGAAGACAAACCAGGGGGGGTACACCAACAATGAATATACCAACAAGTGTTGGATGAAATACACACAACCGAGGAGGTGAAGAAGCTACTAAGTGACCTTGATACCTCAAAGGCGGTGGGACCGGACAGCATCTCTCCGTGGGTCCTTAGAGAGGAAGCAGAGACAGTGTGTGTGCCACTGACCACAATCTTCAGCACATCCCTTGAAACTGGGTAACTACCTGAGGTATATAAGACGGCAAATGTAGTCCCCATCTTTAAGAAAAGAGAAAGAAATGAGGCATTAAACTATAGACCTGTGTCACTGACGTTTATAGTATGCAAAGTCATGGAGAAGATTATCAGAGTGGTGGAACATCTGGAATAGAACAAAATTATAAACGACAGCTAGCATGGATTAATGGAAAGCAAATCCTGTGTCACAAATCTACTGGAGTTTTATGACAAGGAAACTGAAGTAAAACATGAAAGGGAGGGGTGGGTTCATTGCATTTTCTTGGACTGCAAGAAGGCATTCGACACAGTTCCTTTAAGAGATTGAGCAGAAGCTAGAGGATCAGGCACGTATAACAGGAAGGGCATTGCAATGGATCAGAGAAAGCCTGACAGGGAGGCAACAGCGAGGCATGGTGCGTGATGAGGTATCACAGTGGGCGCCTGTGACGAGCGGGGTCTCACTGGGGTCAGTCCTGGGGCCAGTGCTATTCTTGGTATATATGAATGACATGACGGAAGGGATAGACTTAGAAGTGTCCCTGTTTGCAGATGATGTGAAGTTAATGAGATTTAAATCAGATGCGGATCAGACAGGTCTACAAAGAGACCTGGACAGGCTGGACACCTGGTCCAGCAACTGGCTCCTAGAATTTAACTCCGCCAAATGCAGTCATGAAGATCGGGGAAGGGCAAAGAAGACCGCAGACAGAGTATAGGCTAGGTGGCCAAAGACTGCAAACCTCACTCAAGGAGAAAGATCTGGGGATGAGTATAATATTGAGCACGTCTCGGTATTATACTGTGTACGTTAGGTCCATACTGGAGTGCGCAGTACCAGCTTGGAACCCACACCTGGTCAAGCACGTTAAGAAGTTAGAGAAAGTGCAAAGGTTTGCAAGAAGGTTGGTTCCAGAGCTAAGGGGAATGTCCAACGAAGAAAGGTTAAGGAAAATCGGTCTGACGACACTGGAGGACAGGAAGGTCAGGGAAGACATGATAATTATATACAAAACAGTGCGTGGAGTAGATAAGGTGGACAGAGACAGGATGTTCCAGTGATGGAACACAGCAACAAGGGGACAGAGTTGGAAGTTGAAAGCACAGACGAATCACAGGGATGTAAGGAAGTATTTCTTCAGCCACAGAGTAGTCAGGAAGTGGAATAGTTTGGGAAGCGATGTAGTGGAGGCAGAATCCATACATTGCCTTAAGCAGAGGTATGATAAAGCTCACGGTTCAGGGAGAGTGACAGTAGCGACCAGTGAAGAAGGGGGGCCAGGATCTAGGACTCGACCCCTGCAACCTCAACTAGGTGAGTGGGTGACACACACACACACACACACACACACACACACACATACAAACTAGATTCAAGGGGAAGATAAGTCTAATTCCTTGGCTCAAGAGCCCCTCACCATCATCAAGGAAAAAATAAGGCAATAAAGTAAAAAATACGCGGTTAAGAGTGTAAAAATGGCCTCTCAGAGAAGCCTGTCTTCACCTGTCACGTGGAAACAAAAATACAGGAAAGGCCTACGTAGTATTGTGCATGGGACGTCCCAGCCAGCAGAACATGGGACGTCCCAGCCAGCAGAACATGGGACGTCCCAGCCAGCAGAACATGGGACGTCCCAGCCAGCAGAACATGGGACGTCCCAGCCAGCAGAACATGGGACGTCCCAGCCAGCAGAACATGGGACGTCCCAGCCAGCAGAACATGGGACGTCCCAGCCAGCAGAACATGGGACGTCCCAGCCAGCAGAACATGGGACGTCCCAGCCAGCAGAACATGGGACGTCCCAGCCAGCAGAACATGGGACGTCCCAGCCAGCAGAACATGGGACGTCCCAGCCAGCAGAACATGGGACGTCCCAGCCAGCAGAACATGGGACGTCCCAGCCAGCAGAACAGCCCCATGAATCATGCCCAAGATACATTACACAAGGGGCGGAATTTCGAAGTCGATCGAATAAAGCGTTCTCGAGTAATAAACGAAAATTTATTGTCAAGTAAATAAAAATATTTCAGAAAATATTTCAAAAAAATGGGAATAGTCTCATTTTCTGGATTTTAAAAATGCCATAAATCCACGGGTTTTTATTTTTTTCAGTTTGTTTTTTATTTGTATTAAAACTAAAATGTTCTACAATCCTTTAAGAAAAAATATATTATTTATTCTTAGATTTTTCTGAGAAACCTTATATGGAGTCTACGTGGCAGTTGTTCCGGGGGTCAGCGCCCCCCGCGGCCCGGTCCTCGACCACCCTTCCCGGTGGATAATAGACTGATCAACCAGGCTTTCACTGCTGGCTGCGAGCAATAATAATAAGAGCAATAACAGTAATAACAATAACAGTAACAACAACAGAAACATCAATAATAACAACAACAATAACTGTAAGTAAAAACATAAGCTAACTTCCATTCTTAGTTCAAATATTTGCATAAATGGACACAGGTAATATCCGAAGCTCACCCAGAAGGTACAAAGGCTCAATATTTAATTATAATATTACATTGTACTAAGCTTGTGTATATTAATTATAGAATTAATAGTCTTGTTAAGGACAAATTTCACGTTATTACGTTGTTTAGACAAGCGATTGTGGGCATATAATTGTTGATTATAAAAATTTATTAATGGAGAGGGTTCTTCACCTTACTCTCCTACCTAGCTACCTATTTGCTTGCCTAGCTACCTATCTGCTTGCCTAGCTACCTATCTGCTTGCCTAGCTACCTACCTATTTGCTTGCCTAGCTACCTATTTGCTTGCCTAGCTACCTATCTGCTTGCCTACCTACCTATTTGCTTGCCTACCTATCTGCTTGCAAACCTAGCCACCTACCTGCAAACCTAGCCACCTACCTGCAAACCTAGCCACCTACCTGCACACCTAGCCACCTATCTGCAAACCTGGCCACCTATCTGCAAACCTGGCCACCTACCTGCACACCTAGCCACCTACCTGCACACCTAGCCACCTACCTGCAAACCTAGCCACCTACCTGCAAACCTAGCCACCTACCTGCAAACCTAGCCACCTACCTGCAAACCTAGCCACCTACCTGCAAACCTAGCCACCTACCTGCAAACCTAGCCACCTACCTGCACACCTAGCCACCTACCTGCACACCTAGCCACCTACCTGCACACCTAGCCACCTACCTGCACACCTAGCCACCTACCTGCACACCTAGCCACCTACCTGCACACCTAGCCACCTACCTGCAAACCGAGCCACCTACCTGCAAACCGAGCCACCTACCTGCAAACCTAGCCACCTACCTGCACACCTACCTGCACACCTAGCCACCTACCTGCAAACCGAGCCACCTACCTGCAAACCTAGCCACCTACCTGCACACCTACCTGCACACCTAGCCACCTACCTGCACACCTACCTGCACACCTAGCCACCTACCTGCACACCTAGCCACCTACCAACACCCGTCGTAGGGAAAGGGCTCCTTGTTAAAATTAAAGTTTCTTGATCATAGAAACTGAATATCTTGTTCGTTTCCATGTGATCACTTTAGTGGGGAAATTTCCCATTTTTTGTAAAATACACCCCCATTAGCAGAAAGAGAAGGGATCATTGTTAGCCCTTTTCTAATGCTGTGTTCACTCGTAGGGCTTTCATGGTTCTCTCTCTCCACCCGAATGGGAATCAGGTTATCTGGGTGTCCCTCTGTGAACACCAGAGGGCCACGTAGTATAGCCTCTGATTGCGGAAGTATTAACGGATATTGCCTGTGGATCCTACAGCGGCAACCAACCTGGTACGACTCCTGGGGTTTCTGGTCGCCTGTTGCTATTATTGGCTGAACGAGGATTGCACAATTAGTTCAATCTGGCATTATGCATTTTCTTCACAAGAGTCGCTGGACACTTCCCTCTCCTTCCACTCTCAATAGTGCCTTCGTATATTTTCTCTCCAGTATTTAAATCTTACACAGTTCTCACAGATTATGTTTTCACCTCCTAATCGTTTGTCTCCGTCTCTACCTCAAAACCTACGATTTTGCTAGACCTAGCTTAACCAATTCTGGAGATTCCAACCTTATGTTAGTTGGTCAAACACCTGGTTAATTTTATTTTATAAATCTCTGACTGAGGAGATGAGCATATTTTCCAGGACTCAAGTGATAGCGACACTTTTAACAAACTCTAGTCTTCCTATCGGCCCTTCGCTATACCAGGAATCTCTTTCAGATAAATGTCTGTTGCGAATCCCGGAACAAGCGTGCTACGTGTCTTTGTCAGTATCTCTAACTCCTGCATGCCACAGACTAAAGAACCTGCATCACCCACGGTGCAGCGGCGATTCAGGCAGTGTCTGAGTGCCAAAGAACAGAAACGCCAATGTCTTCTGCCAAACGCGCACTACAGACAACAATATGGATGTAACATTCATTCAAACATTCATCCCGATTTGCCCGAAATACTCTGCATAACCAGGAGCTTCTTATATAGTATGTCGTCAGTGTCAACGAGGTCTGTATAGGTTGTCGTGTATTTGTAGAAATAAAGATTATTATTATTATTATTATTATTATTATTATTATTATTATTATTATTATTGTTATTATTATTGAACACAAAGGGAAACAGTTTGGAAAATTGTCCCGAAAAGTTACTCCTTGACGGCTGTACGATGAAACCTAAGTTCAGAAACTGTTTTTCCGACTACTTCACCCTTCCTGCGGAAGTCTCACAAGGCTCTGTTCTCTCATTTATTTTGTACACCCTATACACACATGATACTCCAGACCCTGAATACCCAAACATACTTACACTAGCATATGCAGAAGACATTACACAACTCAACGCACCCGTAGCGGCCAAATACTCAGAACACAGCGCCAATTAATAAAAAATCATTAATTTTTTTCCCTAAAGGACGCCCCCCACTACCTGTAGAACTAAGAACCAAAATTACGCGCACACCCATACCATTAATACCAACGTTCATGGAGTTAACTTCGACTCCAAGCTCAAACTTCAGACTCTCATCAACGCCAAGAGTTATAGCTAGCAAAGCCCTCCTCGGGAGACTACATAATCTCGAAGGTGAACATCCACAGACAAAACTACACCTATACAAGGCCCTAATACGGCCTCTCATCACATTTACACCTCATGCAGTTTCATTAGCTACTAAGACTGTCCTGAAACTACAGCGAATCCTGAACTGCACTGCGCTAGGTGCTGGACGTGGTGTGGAACGACTTCGTTACAAACGAGAGTGGACCTTAAAGGCGCCCTTTTTATGACATCAATATTAATTCCTTTTCATTCCACCTACCATATCATTCGAGAAATAGCAAATCTTGTTTATGACGGTGTGGTACTGCCTAGCGCTGCCAGAAAATAAAGCACAGCATTCAGCACTTTTCTGTCAACTCTGGCCATCCAACGCCATGCGGTTGGGTCTAGCCCCGGTTCTTTTCCTCACTTCTCTTCCACTATCCTCACTCTTCCCTCTCAGCTTCATGGGTCTTACCTGAGAGTTTAGTTCAGGGACACGAATCGTCAGAGTCAATAGAGTGGATCATGTTGACAATCTTATTTGCCTCCACACCAGTGACAGTCCACGACGCTCCATCCCCAATTCCTGTAAAAGAACTGTTCACATAGATTGTTCTGCCGACATACAAAGACAATCAGAACTGCAAAATTTCCCGGTTACCAGAGTCAATACTTATTATGTCCACCCTTCTTCCGAACAAGGAAATACCCAACGAATGTGGCTAAACTGACGTTTCATAGTCATGCACTTCCTACCTCAGTCTATATAGCAGACCAAGGTTTTCTGGTCAGGGAGTTCAAATCCATACCACAACAATGCTACGGTTGTTGATATTTTGCCACCAGCAAAATTCTGCGGGTCACAGGCAAAGAATCCCACCGCAGAGAGATGAATGTGGCTGCCCTCCTTCCTGCCTCAACCGCAATGAAGTGCATTCCTTTTATTCACGCCGGGTCACCATCTGGAAAAGACCCGGGCCGGGACAAGACCGGCGAACTTACTACCTTCCTTCCAAACATAACAGTACGCTCTTATATTTTCACGCTAATCCAACCTTTGCACAGTTCATACAGTTTTCATCATTTCCCACCTTCTCATCCTCAAAATCTATGTCAAAGGTGAGGCGCATCCCACTAGTAGAAGACAAAATGTAATCATTCTCACTTGAAAAAGTTGTCAATGATATTTTCTGTACCAAGATACCGTTGTGTTGCAGTGTCTGACAGAGTGAATATAAAAATGGTACACAATACCGACAGGTTGATAAGTAAGACACACATGCAACAAGTATATTATGGAAGGTTTCGCCTACACAGAAGGCTTCTTCCTCCCCATATATTTCTTAACGCGTTTTCTTATACATGTAGACTCGTGAATGAACAGGTCTCTCTATCTGTTCAGGTGTAGTGTCTGATATGTGGAAGTTATTCCTACTTCTAAAGCCGGAGATTATTATTATTATAATCAAAAAGAAGCGCTAAGCCACAAGGACTATACAGTAAAGCCGAAGATGAGTCGTTACTGTCAAATTACCTCCCAGTTAGCTTGACCTCAACTGTAGGCAAATTGCTAGAGTCAATTAGGTGATATTATTAGAAGTCATCTTGCTAAGCATAATTTGGTTAATGATACTCAATATGGATTCACGAGGGGCCATTTCTGCTAACTACTTTCTTTAGTAGAGAATTTGAGGCAATTGATCATGCTATACAATTCGATATTTACTTGGGGTTCCACACTAAAGATTGTTAAGGATAATGACAGCTCATGGTACTGAGAGAGAAGTCCTGTCATGGCTCGAGGTGTGGCTGACCAACAGGAAGCAAAGATTGTGCATAAATGGGGGAAAATCTGACTGAAGATCTGTAACAAGTGGCCTTCCGCAGGGATCAGTTTTAGACCCAATGTTGTTCGTAACATATATTAATGCCCTTGACGAGGGAATAAGCAGTGATATGAGTAAATTCGCTGATGACACGAAACTAGGCAGTATAATGGATTCAGAGGAAGATGTCATTGACTTCAGGAGGATTTAGAGAAGTTCATGTCCTGGTCAGAAAAGTGGCAGTTGCAGTTCAATGTAGATAAATACAAAGTCCTGAAGCTTGAAAATGTCCATATCCTTAGAGTTTATAAACTAAATAGTGTATAATTTGGCCATACAGAATGCGAAAAGAACTTGGGAGTTATGATAAGCAACAACCTGAAACCAAGACAGCAGTGCCTAAGCGTACGTAATAAGGCATAAAGATTACTGGGATTTATTTCGAGAAGTACAAGCAACAGGAGTCCAGATGCTATTCTACAGCACTACACATCATTAGTAAGACCTCACTTCGATATTGCAGCTCATTTTTGGTCTCCATACTGAAGAATAGATATAAATTCATTAGAAAACATTAAAAAGAATGCCAAAATAATTAGAAACCTTCCTTATGAGAAAAGACTGAAATCCCTTAAATTACATTTACTTGTAAGACGAAGAATGAGGGAAACCATGATAGAAGTGTGTAAGTGGAAGATGGGTATTAACTAAGGAGATATTCCTCCAAGAAAGAACCAGAAATAATGGATTTAAATTGGTTAAATTTAAATTTAGAAAGGTTATACGAAAGTATTGGTTTGGAAGCAGAGTAGTCGATGAGTAGAATAGTTTGCCTAGTAGGGTTATTGAAGCTAAAACCTTCGGTAGGTTCGAATTTAGTGAGAGAAGGGTTGAATTAGAGCGGGACTTGTACTTAGAGTTAATGGGCTAACATTGACAATGTGTTGGGCGAATATTTTTGCTTGTGGGTTTGCATTTGACAAGGACCTGCCAAGTAAGGGCCAGTAAGCCTGCTGCAGTGTTCCTCCTTATGTAATTCGATTGGACAATAATAAATAATCGACGCGACAGTGATCAATTGTCAAGTTATTACTCCCGTCCCATCCCTTTTAATCGGATCATTTTATATAAAAAAAAAAACATCCTTTCACTCAAATAAGTCTAACATGAGGATTTTCAGTGTTTTTCTTTTTTTTTAATTTATTTTACCTATGTTGTAAAGGAGAAAAAAAAAGTCTACCAAAATCTGACCAACAGAAGTGGGTTAAAACTGGGTCAGATCCAAGATGGCCGCAGCTGATTTCATGTAAGACAGCGGGTTTTGTTTATTTTTTATTGTTTATTAAATAGTTTAATTATTTTGAACGTTACTTTTGATCCCCTTTTCATGTTTGGAAGATAAATGCTTCAAGTTTAGTCCATGAAAGCTGTTCAGTATGAAAAGAAAAGAAAAAAAATTGAGGATAGAGATGACTTGGGTCAAGTTTGCCTGAAGGGCGATGATCATATCACTGCAACAAGTGTTCAGAGGGGTGATAGCATTGTTATGATGTCTGGTCTGTCGTGATCGGTACACAATTCAACAGACGACAATTATTATTATAATCATAACTAAGTTCTAAAGAGACGACAATCGTTTCATCCAAACTGAACATGAACGTGTGTCAATTGGACCTTTCAACAACAAGTCTCATTGCCTCTTTTGTGTGGACTCAGATTGTTCTTGGAGGATTCGACTAGTTACCTCAAGATATATTCCTTTGCCAGAACCATCCCGGAGTGCTGTGAAAGTCGCGCTAATGATAAATGTTCAACTGTGAAAGGAGGGACTGAGTACCATTGTGGTACTGACTACATATCCTACTGACTACATATCCTACTATAGATGCAGTGTAAATTACTGCATTGGGTATGATGTACATTTACAATTTCGGGGCTGATCAAAACTAGGCATTCATCAGGTGTGTGCTTATCTATAGATGAATGATGCGGAAATGATGAGGATTACGTATTTTCTGGGCAAAATGAAGATGTTTCAGAACAGTGAAGACTCGTTTCCTTGTCATTACTTTCTTAAGAAATCCAAGGAACAATACAGGGACTCCATCTACAACGCAAAAGTTGATACCTTCAACGGCACTGTTAAAACATCATATATACGTCGGTCCCATTACGCTGATGGGCAACGAGAATATGAAGAAGTGCAAAAGAGCCATAACTGAGACGGCGACATAGCTGATCTGGAGTGATATGAAATCAAATGTACCTCCTGTTACTGATTATTACCCAAAAGCTGAGAATAATACATTCGACTCTCCACTGAACTTCCAGAAACACAACGAAATCTTTTAAGATATCTTTCTGATAAAAATTAAAAGCAACCCAAAGTGCTAAGTGGTATCTTTATTGACGTATTGTCCAGGTGTCTTATTCACCAATATGTAGTTAGCATACATTATTTACAATATTGTGAAATCTTACAAACCATCATGTGTACTAAAAGGTCCTTAATGAGATTTCTAACAATATTTCTTATTTGCATCAATACTGGAAAGGGAATTGAATTATGTGGTTAAAAAGATATCGACTACAATTGGGCCATTAAGGTTCCAGGGTGCCAGGACAAAACATGTCAAGAATATTTGAACTCCCAATGTATTTAAATAAGCTCTAAGGTTAATGCATTCTGAGATATACATTGTTGGTTGGTTCATTTATTTAATGAAGTTTTAAATTGTATCGACTGTACTAGGTTACGTACGTATTACGAACACAGGTGGTAGAATAAAGGTCTGTAGCATCTGTTTGTTAACTAAGTCAGCTAAACAAGGCACTCAGCAAGGCAAAATAAGGTAAGGCATACACAACAGGGGTAGATTCCTTTTATCCATGTATTCCTTCAACACTTATTTACAATATGTACAATGTATGTAATAATACAATCAAGAGACACTCAGAGGCAATGAGTTGACATGACCAACGTTAGCGAAAGTCTGCCACCCAGCCAGGTGGGCAGGTGTCATGTCACCTTGGCTGGAGTAGCCGGCTTCCATGTGATTGGTAATTTGAACTGAATCAGTGGGGCCCCAGAACTTCTACACTCTGAAGTGCCAGTTCACTTGTCTAAAGGGCATGCTAGAGGGTTGTGTGACGAACTTCGAATAAAATGTAGCATACCCGGCGCATGCCACAGTACATTGAGAGGACTACACTTCACGAGGTATATATATCCTGGGATATACTGCTGCACTTGAATACATTCTCACCAAGTGAGAAACATTCCTCAACATATAAATGTGTTTGAAGTTTGTCATAACATAAATGTTATACATTACCGAAAATTACATGCATTAGGCACATATTCAACATTTCTGGAATATCGCTGGTATACTCCTGTGTAAAAACTGAGAGGAAGTATGTGTTAAAAATTCTACACATTTCCTTATCACTGTCAGTGAGCTGACCCGAGGAACTTTTGACAGTACAATATAAGCAAGAAGAACTCAGATGCAGTATATGGCAGCAGGTCTAGTTGTCTTTTTGTACATGTGCAGTGGAACCTCTCAAATACAGGTCTAGTTGTCTTTTTGTACATGTGCAGTGGAACCTCTCAAATACAGGTCTAGTTGTCTTTTTGTACATGTGCAGTGGAACCTCTCAAATACAGGTCTAGTTGTCTTTTTGTACATGTGCAGTGGAACCTCTCAAATACAGGTCTAGTTGTCTTTTTGTACATGTGCAGTGGAACCTCTCAAATACAGGTCTAGTTGTCTTTTTGTACATGTGCAGTGGAACCTCTCAAATACAGGTCTAGTTGTCTTTTTGTACATGTGCAGTGGAACCTCTCAAATACAGGTCTAGTTGTCTTTTTGTACATGTGCAGTGGAACCTCTCAAATACAGGTCTAGTTGTCTTTTTGTACATGTGCAGTGGAACCTCTCAAATACAGGTCTAGTTGTCTTTTTGTACATGTGCAGTGGAACCTCTCAAATACAGGTCTAGTTGTCTTTTTGTACATGTGCAGTGGAACCTCTCAAATACAGGTCTAGTTGTCTTTTTGTACATGTGCAGTGGAACCTCTCAAATACAGGTCTAGTTGTCTTTTTGTACATGTGCAGTGGAACCTCTCAAATACAGGTCTAGTTGTCTTTTTGTACATGTGCAGTGGAACCTCTCAAATACAGGTCTAGTTGTCTTTTTGTACATGTGCAGTGGAACCTCTCAAATACAGGTCTAGTTGTCTTTTTGTACATGTGCAGTGGAACCTCTCAAATACAGGTCTAGTTGTCTTTTTGTACATGTGCAGTGGAACCTCTCAAATACAGGTCTAGTTGTCTTTTTGTACATGTGCAGTGGAACCTCTCAAATACAGGTCTAGTTGTCTTTTTGTACATGTGCAGTGGAACCTCAGTTTTCATCATTAATTCATTCCCTGGTTTATCTTAATTCTGAAGACGTTTCCCCAATCAATGGCTTGATCAATTCAATATAGAGGGTATTAACTGAAGACAGTAGAAGATGGGATAATCAGTCCTTTAGCCACGAAGGACTGATTATCTGGAGTTAGTGGAAGGTGAGGTAATCAGTCCACCAGCACAAAGTTTTTCATCAGCTTAATTTTGACAAAGATGGACGCTTAAATAGGAGTTAGATGAGGTACAGCAATTAAATGGGTGGGATTCGTTGACGGAAATAGGAACAGAGATTAGTAAAAATAAGTTGCAGGAGATTACACCTATGGTGTAGAAATATACCTAGTTGGTCTAATCTTATTGTGGCCAGCTGGTCCAGTGGACAACGCGACGGTCTGAAGTTTTGAGACACTCTGATCGCGGGTTCTATCCCCGCCCGTGGTATGGTTTGTTTACAATCGTATCATTACGATTTCGTGAGTCATTCCATGTTATTTGCTGGCTCAGAGCAGTATCGTAACTAAAACAGTATACAATACCAACAACTGGATGAATTAAACACATGTTCAACACCTTGTCAGTTTTATTCTGTATTCAATTAATGAAGCCATTGGTTGACTAAGTGGATTCTCTTTCCGTCTCCTTGAATGCGCAAAGGAAAAAGATAGAAATTATGTGAAACGCTAAACCCGTGTGACCGTCTGAGGTATTCGGCGCAATGAGTTATAGGGGCTCGATCCTGCTTCCGTTAAATCTAAGACCAACACACTACCTAATTTTACTAACCTATTTGTGATGAAAATTTCGAGAAAGAGTAAAGGATGTAATAACTCGCCGTCTTATCTGCGATGTTCTTGACTCTCGTGTCCGTAAATTTGTGCGTCTGTAGAGCCGAGGACCGTGGCAGCTACCCTGGGTAAGGAGCCACTTTGGCGGTAACAATTCTGTCCAACCGAAGCACAACCGGCCAACCGACTGACACAGCCGACTGAGAGAGTCGTGGTGCTCGTCTGACCCGCCGGATCTTCTCTCCTCGGCCGGAAACAAAACAAAAAAAATATTTACAGTGGTTGAAGGATGAGAAAGGTGATAGAACTGACAAGGCCCTATTTACTGTTTATGAGGGAGAGGCAGGTAGGTGGGAGCGATAGAAGGAAGCAGGTGGAAGGGAGAGGTAAAGAAGAGAAGAGAGATGAGAAGTGATGAAAGGGAAGGGAACGGTGGGTTTACAAAAACTAGTAATGATAATAATAATTAATAATAATAATAAAAATAATAAAATACTAACAACGCCCCTGTGTGACGAGAAAGGGAGAGGAGGGGGAGAGAGAGAGAGAGAGAGAGAGAGAGAGAGATAGAGAATGGGAGGGAGGGAGGGAGAATGTTGAGCGAGTGTTTAGAGAGTTTTGAACCAAGTGAGGAAATAACTGTTTTGGGGGACCAAAATGTTAGTGAGAGAAACTGTTGTAGAGGACGTAGCAGGTACGTTTGGAGTACCAGGAGTAAGATTTAATGGCCCCTCTAACTGAATTATGTATAGCGACAGGTTTGATAAGGGGTAGTAAGTGTTTTGAAAGAGAATAAATATATACACGAGAAGTAAGATACCTGGAGTTTACCTGGAGTTCCGGGGGTCAACGCCCCCGCGGCCCGGTCTGTGACCAGGCCTCATGGTGGATCAGAGCCTGATCAACAAGGCTGTTACTGCTGACTGCACGCAATCCAACGTACGAGCCACAGCCCGGTTGGTCAGGTACCGACTTTAGGTGCTTGTCCAGTGCCTGCTTGAAGACAGCTAGGGGTCTATTGGTAATCCCCCTTATGTATCCTGGGAGGCAGTTGAACAGTCTTGGGCCCCTGACACTTATTGTGTTCTCTTAACGTGCTAGTAACATGTTCTCTCCCGCCTGCGTTCCAGGGAGTACAGGCTGAGGAACCTCAAGCGCTCCCAGTAATTGAGGTGTTTTATCTCCGTTATGCGCGCCGTGAAGGTTCTCTGTACATTTTCTAGGTCAGCAATTTCACCTGCCTTGAAAGGTGCTGTTAGTGTGCAGCAATATTCCAGCCTAGATAGAACAAGTGACCTGAAGAGTGTCACCATGGGCTTGGCATCCCTAGTTTTGAAGGTTCTCATTATCCATCCTGTCATTTTTCTAGCAGATGCGATTGATACAATGTTATGGTCCCTGAAGGTGAGATCCTCCGACATGATCACTCCCAGGTCTTTGACGTTAGTTTTTCGCTCTGTTTTGTGGCTGGAATTTGTTTCATACTCTGATGAAGTTTTAATTTCTTCATGTTTGCCATATTGGAGTAATTGAAATTTCTCATCGTTGAACTTCATATTGTTTTCTGCAGCCCATTGAAAGATTTGGTTGATGTCCGCCTGGAGCCTTGCAGTGTCTGCAATGAAAGACAGTCATGCAGATTCGGGTGTTATCTGCAAAGAAAGACACGGTGCTGTGGCTGACATCCTTGTCTATGTCAGATATGAGGATGAGAAGATGGGAGAGAGTACTGTGCCTTGCGGAACAGATCTTTTTCACCGTAGCCACCTCAGACTTTACTCTGTTGACTACTGCTCTTTGTGTTCTGTTTGCGAGGAAATTATACATCCATCTACCAACTTTTCCTGTTATTCCTTTGGCACGCATTTTGTGCGCCTTTACGCTATGGTCACACTTGTCGAAGCCTTTTGCAAAGTCTGTGTATATTAAATCTGCATTCTTTTTGTCTTCTAGTGCATCTAGGACCTTGTCGTAGTGACCCAGTAGTTGGGACAGACAGGAGCGAGCTGCTCTAAACCCATGTTGCCCTGGGTTGTGTAATTGATGGGTATCTAGATGTGTGGCGATCTTGCTTCTTAGGACCCTTTCAAAGATTTTTATGATATGGGATGTTAGTGCTATCGGTCTGTAGTTCTTTGCTATTGCTTTACTGCCCCCTTTGTGGAGTGGGGCTATGTCTGTTGTTTTTAGTAACTGTGGGACGACCCCCGTGTTAATGCTCCCTCTCCACAGGATGTTAAAAGCTCGTGATAGGGGCTTCTTTCAGTTCTTGATGAACACGGAGTTCCACGAGTCTGGCCCCGGGGCAGAGTGCATGGGCATGACATTTATCGCCTGTTCGAAGTCATTTGGCGTCAGGATAACATCAAATAGGCTTGTGTTTACCAAATTCTGTGGCGGTCTCATAAAAAAAATCATTTAGATCTTCGACTCTGTCTGGTTAGCGACTTGCTAAAAACTGAGTCATACTGGGACTTGAGTAGCTCACTCATTTCCTTGCTGTCATCTGTGTAGGACCCATCTTGTTTAAGTAGGGACCCAATACTGGATGTTGTTCTCGACTTTGATTTGGCATAAGAAAAATAATAACAGCAATTTGACAGTGTAATAGTAGATACAAGGTGCGAAAAATAAACACATAAGCAGCTTTATAAAGTCACAAATAGATCTGTTTGTGACACATCTGTTTATTTTTCCATTATGTCGGTATTTTATATAATTTGCTTCCAGATACAAGGTTGAGGGGTAGACGTAGGGCTGTGCATATTTTTAGCTACCTTAGATCAATATTTAACAATAGCTACAGTGAGAGTAAGAGATATATGGGAAAGAAGAAAAATGTTATCAGTGGATAAGACGGATGTAAACTTAATAAATTAAAGAAGATAGGCATAATAAGATATAAGAAACTCTTGGGAGAAAGGTGGACCAGATTCTAGAGAGAACAGGTAAAGAGGAGGAGGTCGAAGAAGTATGAGGGAGATTTAAAGAAGCAACGTTAGCGTAAGCAGAAATATGTGGATGTAAGAGAGTTGATGCGAGAGGGAAAAGGAAAGATTGTCAGAATGATGAGGAAATGTGACAAAGGAAAAAAAAACTCAATATATGATATTTAAGAGAAGTAGAAGTAATCCATGGAGGGCGAAACATACGGAGATTAAATGAGACGCTAAAGAGTGGATAGGGAGAGCAGAATGAGAGGCAAAGGGAGAGGGGGTGAGACTTTTAAAAAAAAATTACTGAGAATAAGAAAAAGTTATGAAGTGAGAGTAATAAACTGAGACAGTCTAAGGAGCAACTGGATTTAACAGTTAAAAACATGGGATAAAAGAGGGTAAAAATTACATTAGAATGAGCTTGCTAAGTATACTGGGTAGTGTATGGTAAAGTAAGTATACTGGGTAGTGTATGGTAAAGTAAGTATACTGGGTAGTGTATGGTAAAGTAAGTATACTGGGTAGTGTATGGTAAAGTAAGTATACTGGGTAGTGTATGGTAAAGTAAGTATACTGGGTAGTGTATGGTAAAGTAAGTATACTGGGTAGTGTATGGTAGAGTAAGTATACTGGGTAGTGTATGGTAGAGTAACTAAGTATACTGGGTAGTGTATGGTAGAGTAACTAAGTATACCGGGTAGTGTATGGTAGAGTAACTAAGTATACTGGGTAGTGTATGGTAGAGTAACTAAGTATACCGGGTAGTGTATGGTAGAGTAACTAAGTATACTGGGTAGTGTATGGTAAAGTAACTAAGTATACCGGGTAGTGTATGGTAGAGTAAGTATACTGGGTAGTGTATGGTAGAGTACCTAAGTGACTCTACCATACACTACCCGGGATACTTAGTTACTCTACCATACACTACCCGGTATACTAAGTATACCGGGTAGTGTATGGTAGAGTAAGTATACCGGGTAGTGTATGGTAGAGTAACTAAGTATACCGGGTAGTGTATGGTAGAGTAACTAAGTATACCGGGTAGTGTATGGTAGAGTAACTAAGTATACCGGGTAGTGTACGGCAGAGTAAGTATACCGGGTAGTGTATGGTAGAGTAACTAAGTATACCGGGTAGTGTATGGTAGAGTAACTAAGTATACCGGGTAGTGTATGGTAGAGTAACTAAGTATACCGGGTAGTGTATGGTAGAGTAACTAAGTATACCGGGTAGTGTGTGGTAAAGTAAGTATACCGGGTAGTGTATGGAAGAGTAACTAAGTATACCGGGTAGTGTATGGTAGAGTAACTAAGTATACCGGGTAGTGTATGGTAGAGTAACCAAGTATACCGGGTAGTGTGTGGTAAAGTAAGTATACCGGCTAGTATATGGCAGAGTAACTAGTATTCTGGGTAGTGTATGGTAGAGTAACTAAGTATACCGGGTAGTGTATGGTAGAGTAACTAAGTATACCGGGTAGTGTATGGTAGAGTAACTAAGTATACCGGGTAGTGTATGGTAGAGTAACTAAGTATACCGGGTAGTGTATGGTAGAGTACGTATACCGGGTAGTGTATGGTAGAGTAACTAAGTATACTGGGTAGTGTATGGTAGAGTAACTAAGTATACTGGGTAGTGTATGGTAGAGTAACTAAGTATACCGGGTAGTGTACGGCAGAGTAAGTATACCGGGTAGTGTATGGTAGAGTAACTAAGTATACCGGGTAGTGTATGGTAGAGTACGTATACCGGGTAGCGTATGGTAGAGTAACTAAGTATACCGGGTAGTGTATGGTAGAGTAACTAAGTATACCGGGTAGTGTATGGTAGAGTAACTAAGTATACCGGGTAGTGTATGGTAGAGTAAGTATACCGGGTAGTGTATGGTAGAGTAACTAAGTATACCGGGTAGTGTATGGTAGAGTAACTAAGTATACCGGGTAGTGTATGGTAGAGTAACTAAGTATACCGGGTAGTGTATGGTAGAGTAAGTATACCGGGTAGTGTATGGTAGAGTAACTAGGTATCACAGAAAAACTACTTTTCAATCTTAGAAGAAAAAGGATATAAAAATTCCAGCATCCTTACTTTTCAAAAGATGCCGGAATTTTTATATCCTTTTTCTTCTACCTCCAAACTTTCTATTTTATTTCGCTCATAACTCGAGAACGCGTCATCCAGTCAATCACCTTAAAATTTTCACTAATCCTTCCATAAAGATTGAAGTGGTAGAGGAAGACTTCATACACAGTTTAAAGAACAGGTATGATAGGGCTCACGAAGCCAGGAGAAGGGTGGAACCCAACAGTTGCCAGTGGAGAGGTGTTGCCAGGAGCCGAGACTTACGGTAACCAGGACCAAATTCTTGGCATTTTTAAGCTGCCTTTGACTTAAGTTGTTGAAGCCTTTCCCATCTTCAGTGGCGGAGCTACATAATAGGTGCCAAAATATCGACGACGGAGGAGACGGAAATTCAGATATGAAGGCAAATTTATTGACGTTGTAAAAATTGTATAGTAAATTTGGAATCGTTGGAATCCTTGTCGTAACTGGCATGAACGGCTTGAAATTTGTTTTACTGGTGAGGTTTTCTGAACACAAGAGTAACTTTCCTGTTGGTTGCCGTAAGTTTAAATTTGCCAATTTTACTGAAGAAATAGCAAAATATATTTTTTATTTATATCACTATTTAGTAAAACTCGGGAAGTGGAGAAAAATCCTTCCTCAGTAAGTCATGTGTCTTTTAAGAGTCGACTTAAATGCCGAAAGCTAAGGGGCTAATAACCCCTTCTCCTTTATAAATTACTAAGTGTAAAATGAAGGAAACTTTTGCTTATTTCTTTTTTCGGTGGAAGACGATCAGCATGTAATAAAAAAAATTGTTTTTAAATATTATTGGCTTCAAATATTATTGGCTTCAAATATTATTGGCTTCAAATATTATTGGTGATACTTTCTGAGACGGATGATATCTCGTAACATTACCCCAAGTAGGTCCATATTTGAAATCTTTCTGAAATAGTTAAACTTGGAATCGTTGGAAAGAAATTTATTACTGAAGAATATCTTTCCTGATCAGCTTCAACCTTTTCACTATTGGTTAGTCTTTTAAAAAAAACAGTTTGTCACTCTCATAGATGTGAAAACTCATTCTTGAAAATTATATTAAGTAAAATGTTTCCTTAGTAATAAGAGAATGCCTCTCCTGATGCACTTTAAACCCTAAATGTTGATTCATCGTAACAGGAAGTATTTTTGTGTTAATTTTGGGTTGTGTGGGTGGCAATTTGCATTTTTTTTTTTTTTGCAAATTTTATCAAATTTAATTTTTAAAAGTAAATCAGAATTAAAGTTTTTCCTTTCAGGTTTATATAAAATTTTTAATAGAAAATAAATGAGAAAAGCATATTGGAAAAAATAAAAATTCCCAGTTTTATGGTGTTTTTAAGTTTAACGTGAGGGAGAATTACCTATTTTTTAAAGCATTCTCGGTAGCATTTTCACTTTCTTTGTCAAATTTTTGCGTTTTACTCGAAAACACCTTATTCAATCAACTGTAAATTTTCAACGTTTGCGTAATGTATCTTGGGAAAGATTCGTGGGACTATTCGGATGCGTGGGTGACCAGCGTACATTACTACGTAGACCTTTCCCAAAAATTTTCCCCAGATTTGTTTCAACACTGGTGTATCCTACTTAGAAAAGGTTGGCACATTTAATGGAACATGTAGATGCTCTTTCCAAATGGGTGTAATATTACTTTACCTTGATGCTGGTGAGGGGCTCTTAATCCGAGGAAATGGGTTTATCTTCTCTTTGGATACAATAAGAAAGCCTCGCACAGGCGTTATAGGATCCCTGGTGGTTTGAC
The DNA here is from genome assembly GCF_038502225.1 of Cherax quadricarinatus. Taxonomy (NCBI): domain Eukaryota; kingdom Metazoa; phylum Arthropoda; class Malacostraca; order Decapoda; family Parastacidae; genus Cherax; species Cherax quadricarinatus. Next base: position 21,489,376 of record NC_091352.1, on the reverse strand, counting down.
AATTTCCTGGGTAAACTATAACAATTGTAAACGATATCAGTCTTCATGGCTAAAGTAGGTTTATGTCCAATAGCTGAAAAATGCATTGTCTGGCCAACTTAAATTTCTAGTGCTGATGTGTTTTCCTTGATGCATAAAATCTCTTTGATAGGTTGTGTAAGTAATTAAGTGTCAGTCTTATTAATCAAATTGATTTTTTGCGAAATAATTGGGGAATCTCTCTTCTGATCAGATATAAATCAGTGTTTGACTATTTGGTTATGCTAGAGTAAATCAACGTAATGTTCTTTTATGTGTATATACATATATATGCCCTCAAAAGAATAGATAAAGAAAATTATGCTATTAACACTACGCTTACTTACCTACCAATTTACTTTCTTACTTTTTTTTTTAATAAAAATATTACTTGGAAAAAAAGTCTGGGTTAATTTTGGCCGGTGTACGTCCCAATTTTCTTTCTTGAAAACTGGAAGCTGGTAACGTAAAAACGCAACCTCTGTGAGGCTTCAAAATTAATATGCTCGAGTGATTTAGGATATTGGTCTTTTTCGTCTCCGTGCAAGGATTTAATTATATCTGGGTTGTGTAATATCCTAATTTACTAATTTTATTTTTAATATTTGGATATTAATTTCCTTACGATGACTTGTGAATGTCTCTTCTGATTCCCTTCGAATCTTCAAAGTTAATATTTAATTGTATTATCAACTTCTGCCACATTTTGTACAGATTCAGTCGCCTGCATTTGAGGATCTGTTGATTAAAGTTATGTAATACGGGAATACCTTTTACAGAACGCACAACGAAGTAAATACATCAAGTTATTGATAGAATTATGGGTAAAGCAGAGAGACGGATTGCAGAGGAACAAGTAATTTTATAGAAGAGATGGTAATGTGTAGACTGAATAAACTGAAGAAAATTGGTGAAGAATAATTAGATAAAGTAAGGATCTTTTTTTGTATCATTTGTTGATTTAGAAAAGTAATTTTAGAGGGTTGACAGTGGAGCAATGTGGCGGATGTTGGAAATGTTCTGAATAGGTGACACTTATCCAAAATTAGTGAAGAGTTGTTGTATGAGGGCATTTAGGAAAGAGGGAGCTATTTTCCCGAAGAATTATGGCTTAGACAACGATGTGTGATATTCCTATGGATGTTGAACAAACTGATAGATGTTACTGTAAAAGAAGCGAATACTAGGATGTTGGGGAAAGGTGCGGAGCTTAAAAATAACGAATCTAATACAAAGTGAAAGTAGTCTCAGTTGATTTTATCCAATAACACGGTTCGTTTGGGAGACTCTGGGGAGAAGGTTAGATATCATATCTGGCGGGAGGAAGTCAATGACTTCATTTATTTGGGAGTGGACTTGTCGGCAAACGGGTCTATAAAAGACGAGGTGAATCATGGAACTGACGAGGGAAAAGTGTGGTGCTGAGAGGCATCAGTGGATAAAAGGAATATTATTCACGAAAGAAAAATAGGTATATACCAGAATTTAATGAAACCAACACGTGTATGGGAGTAAATCATGGGTTTTAATACGATGCAGCGAGGAGGTTGGAGTGGAAATGTGTCTGAGAGGAATCGTTGGCGTGAATTAATATTCACGCCAAAGAATTCAGAGCATAGGGATTGGAAGAGGGAGCTGGGTTACCAAAAATGTCATTCAGGAGGGAATGTGGAGATGGCTAAGACATTTAGAGAGGATGTAGACAATAGGATGACTAGATGGACGTACAAATGTGGGGTAGAGAGGAGGGGTAAGGATAGTCTTAGGTAAGGCTGGAGAGAGGTGGTAAAACAGTTAAACTGTACCAAGGCCTTGACTTGTGTGAGTGCTAGATGGGAGGAAATGTAGGCAAGTGGATCGTATGATTTGACTTGCTGTTGGAGTACGAGCGCGAGCTTTTCACCTGGAGGAGAAAAGTACAGTATGTGCATTCTACTGAGAATAATACTTTATGACGAGAAGTTAAAGGAACTGAACCTGACTACCTTGGCAGAGAGAAAGACGTGGGGAGATACTACGAGTGACAAAAATCTTTAATGGAATTGATAGGATTGACTGAATTAAGAAGATCAGAATCTTGGGAAGGATTGGGATGTTGCAGTTCAGTGGCTTATCTTAACTGTAATTTCAGTACTCTTCAGGCAAGACAGTGATTGAACGAATGACGCTGAAAATGTTTTCAGTATTTCCTGTTTTCCTAGTCAGCTGCACCCAGGGTAAGTGAATGGGTCGCCTCCCAGTATGGCTGCAGGGTGTGGTTACCCTTGTAGTAGCAGGGTGAGGGTTACCCACGCAATACCAGAGTGCAACTACGACACAGTAGCAGGGTGTGGTTACTCATGTAGTAGCAGGGTGCAGCTACCACACACAATTGCAGGGCGCGGCTAGCATATGCAATAACAGGGTGCGGCTAATCAGGCAGTAGCAGGGTGCGACGCCCCAGGTAGCTGCGGAAAGCGGCGCCCCAGGTGGCTGCGGGGTGCAGCGCCCCACACGGCTGCATGATAAAGGCCAATGAGCTAATTTCCATTATTTATGTGCTAACATTACCCTGTCAAGACCATAATTTATGAAAGCCTCGGCAGAGACCCAGACAAGGGTGAGTGAGTTCATGATGTGACCACTACTACTGCCTCAGTGATGTGACCACTACTGACTCAGTGATGTGACCACTACTGCCTCAGTGATGTGACCACTACTGCCTCAGTGATGTGACCACTACTGCCTCAGTGATGTGACCACTACTGCCTCAGTGATGTGACCACTACTGCCTCAGTGATGTGACCACTACTGCCTCAGTGATGTGACCACTACTGCCTCAGTGATGTGACCACTACTGACTCAGTGATGTGACCACTACTGCCTCAGTGATGTGACCACTACTGCCTCAGTGATGTGACCACTACTGCCTCAGTGATGTGACCACTACTGCCTCAGTGATGTGACTACTACTGACTCAGTGATGTGACCACTACTGCCTCAGTGATGTGACCACTACTGACTCAGTGATGTGACCACTACTGACTCAGGGATGTGACCACTACTGCCTCAGTGATGTGACCACTACTGACTCAGTGATGTGACCACTACTGACTCAGTGATGTGACTACTACTGCCTCAGTGATGTGACCACTACTGACTCAGTGATGTGACCACTACTGACTCAGGGATGTGATCGCTACTGACTCAGTGATGTGACCACTACTGACTCAGGGATGTGATCACTACTCAGTGATGTGACCACTACTGCCTCAGTGATGTGACCACTACTGACTCAGGGATGTGATCGCTACTGACTCAGTGATGTGACCACTACTGACTCAGTGATGTGACCACTACTGACTCAGGGATGTGATCGCTACTGACTCAGTGATGTGACCACTACTGACTCAGGGATGTGATCACTACTCAGTGATGTGACCACTACTGCCTCAGTGATGTGACCACTACTGACTCAGTGATGTGACCACTACTGACTCAGTGATGTGACCACTACTGACTCAGTGATGTGACCACTACTGACTCAGTGATGTGACCACTACTGACTCAGTGATGTGACCACTACTGACTCAGTGATGTGACCACTACTGACTCAGGGATGTGATCACTACTCAGTGATGTGACCACTACTGCCTCAGTGATGTGACCACTACTGCCTCAGTGATGTGACTACTACTGACTCAGTGATGTGACCACTACTGCCTCAGTGATGTGACCACTACTGACTCAGGGATGTGATCGCTACTGACTCAGTGATGTGACCACTACTGACTCAGGGATGTGATCACTACTCAGTGATGTGACCACTACTGCCTCAGTGATGTGACCACTACTGACTCAGGGATGTGATCGCTACTGACTCAGTGATGTGACCACTACTGACTCAGTGATGTGACCACTACTGACTCAGGGATGTGATCGCTACTGACTCAGTGATGTGACCACTACTGACTCAGGGATGTGATCACTACTCAGTGATGTGACCACTACTGCCTCAGTGATGTGACCACTACTGACTCGGTGATGTGACCACTACTGACTCAGTGATGTGACCACTACTGACTCAGTGATGTGACCACTACTGACTCAGTGATGTGACCACTACTGACTCAGTGATGTGACCACTACTGACTCAGTGATGTGACCACTACTGACTCAGTGATGTGACCACTACTGACTCAGTGATGTGACCACTGCTGACTCAGTGATGTGACCACTACTGACTCAATGATGTGACCACTACTGACTCGGTGATGTGACCACTACTGACTCGGTGATGTGACCACTACTGACTCAGGGATGTGATCGCTACTGACTCGGTGAGTTTATGATGTGACCACTACTGACTCGGTGAGTTTATGATGTGACCACTACTGACTCAGTGATGTGACCACTACTGACTCAGTGATGTGACCACTACTGACTCAGGGATGTGACCACTACTGACTCAGTGAGTTTATGATGTGACCACTACTGACTCGGTGAGTTTATGATGCGACCACTACTGACTCGGTGAGTCCAAGATGTAACAGCTACTGACTCAGGTGAGATCAATATGTGGCCAATACTCAGTTGGATCCTGGATGTGACAAGTACTGACTAACGTTGCTTGAGGATATGATGGCTACTGATTCAGTTTTGTCCCGTATATGATCACTACTGCCTCAGGTACGATCAGGATACAACAATTACTGACTCTGGTGTGCTCAGTATGTAATTAGTGATGACTCAGGAGGGTGCAGAATATAACCATTACTGACTCAGCGTGGGTTCAGGATATAACCTATACTGACTCAGGTGGGTCAGGATATAACCATTACTGGTTCAAGGGGGCTCAGGACGCGATCATTATTGACTTCGTTCCGCATTGGTGTGCTGAGGTGAGCACGTTACGAGGCTGCCTTCCCCTTGCAATATTCGCTAGAGAAGGCTGAGTTAGTGCACGGGTTGAGGCAATGTCTTGCTGATAGCTGTGACCATCCTCTATGCAATATTCAACATGGTTAGTTCCTAATGCATGGGTTAAGACAAGGATTGGGTGATAGCTGTTCCCTCATCTTCACTGTGTAACATTCGGGTACGCGAGACCTTGTTTATTGCTAGTGTTGAGACAAGGTTTTGGTGATGGACGACGCTGGCTTCGACGCTGGCTTCGTCTCCCAGTGTACTTTGACCTCTTGGACCTTATCGTATTTACTCTTGATCTACGCATTGAGTCTGGCTCTATGACTGCCTTATCCAAGTGATTCCACTTTTCAACCACCCTCCGACTTAAAGAATACTTCCTTACATTCCTATGGCCCATCCCGGTTTTCAATTTCTACCTGTTTCCTTGATCCTGATCCTATCAGTTTAGTCTATCCTTATCTGCCTTATTAATTCCTCTTATGATTCAGTGCGCAGTAATTATGTTCAACTTGTAAAATAAAAGGACACAAGTGCAACTAATGTGACATTTTATTGTGGCAACGTTTCGCTCTCCAGGAGCTTTACCAACGGCTTGATAAAACTCCTGGAGAGCGAAACGTTGCCACAATAAAATATCACATTAGTTGCACTTGTGTCCTTTTACTTTACATATTGTCGGTAATTCTACCAGCATTATTACTATATATTCTACTTGTTCTTCTCTCGTCAGTGGTTGTCAGGTTCAGTTCCTTCAGACTCCTTTCATGGCGTATTCCTCTCAGTTTTAGTACTAGCCTAAACATAAGAACATAAGAACATAAGAACGAAGGAACACTGCAGAAGGCCTACTGGCCCATGCGAGGCAGGTCCAAGTCCCTACCGGCTTAAGCCAATGCACCCAACCTAGTCAGGTCAGGTCACATTGACTTAAGGGAGGAACACGGCAAGTCTTTGGACTTTTTTGAGTCTCTTTACAAGCTTGACCAGCTGTGAGCTCCGTGTTGGGGCTGAACACTGTCATTGCTCCAACGAATGCCATATAAAAGGTTCCGAATGTCATGTTGATGGTTGCTAGTCTTGCATTTGCCGCAAACGTTATGAGGTCACTTTATTATAGTCACCCTCAAGTTCTTCTCACTCTTATATTTGAAGCTTCTCTCTCCCCATGCATGACATTGCATTTATTTAGTTTAAACATGAGAAACTAAATGTTTGATCCAAATTCCTTTGGTGTTTATCACTGTCTTCTCCAGTTTTTATTCTTCTAATTAATTTTACAACGGTAATAAACATTGGCACATAGGACTCAAACCTCTCTGGTAGGTTATTCACTTAAAATAGGAACAATACTGGTGCTAACACTGATCCTTGCAATACCCCACTTGTTACTCTCTTCCTTTCGGATGTCTCCTCTCTTACTATTACTCTGTGCCCTTTTTTATGTACATAGCTACTCCTTGAACTACTAGACTATCCTGCCTTTTATTTCTGTTTATTCTTTTACTATTCTCTAGTAGTCCACCAGGCCCTTTGTTTTGGGTTTATCTCTGTAACTCTGTTGTAAAATTCTATAAAAATCGCAAGACAGGATTTTCTATCCCTAAATCCTTGTTGTTTTTCTGTAATATATAATAGTCGTAATAATAATCTTCATTTCTGCAAGTACTTGATACAACTTACACAGACATAGCTGACATCAGTGACATTCCATATAGAAAGCCCCTGGTTATGCAGAGGATTTCGAGCAACTTAAGTTAATTTTGTCCTTTGGATGCGACCCACACCAGTCGACTAACACCCAGGCACCTAATTGACTGCTAGGTGAAGATGGACAGCATGTATCCTAAGAAAGCACGCCCTATCTTTCCACCTTCACACTCCATGTGTGAGTTGAGTGCGCTACCAACCGAGCTACGGGACACCGTAAAGTGTCTTTTCTCCAAGTGTTCCAATATCCCTTTCCTTACTATTTTCTCACAGACTTTAAAGAATATACCTGTTAGAGATACTGGCCAGTGAATCAGAGGCTCTTGAAAGTTCTGTAACACTCAGTGATCGACTCTGCTTTGAACGCCTGTGTTCGCCATCGCCGTTTCCTCTATGATCGCCTCGCCAGGAGTTGCGTTGGCCGCTGTTGTCGCTCGTCGCCGCAGTCGTGTATCGTTTACTAACCTTAATTTATCTTATTTTCTCACTTCATTTCTCCCTCCACATTGTTTCACATTTCATACATTACTTGATGCGCAATGACTATAGAGATAATAACTGCAAGATTACTCACGTGGTAAGGTGTAGAATTCCTTATCATTAAATAAGGAAACCACTACAAGACCAGCCATGTAAAATAGTGTAAGTTTAACTCGTTATAAATTTTATTACAATCAACAAGGTAAATTGATCAATAAAACATGTAATGTGGAGTTCAACGTTAATCCCTAAAATAGGGATTAGAGTAAACCCTCGGTATTAATGCGATGAGAGCAATACATCTCTCAGGGTTGAAGAATTGAGACACTTATGCAACATATGGGAATCTTTATTGAAGCAACGTTTCGCCACACAGTGGCTTCATCAGTCCAATACAAAGCAGAAAGGTGTAAGGAGCCTGGAATCGATGTGTTCAGTCCATAAGCATCATATAAGCCACCTCTGTGGCCCTATACTGTATTTCCTACAAGAGTGATTGACTGAAGATATCGATTCTAGGCTGTGGAATTGATTACCTCAAACTACTCCTCCTCCTTATACCTTCCTGCTCTGTATTGGACTGATGAAGCCACTGTGTGACGGAACGTTTCTCCAGTAAAGATTCCCATAAGTGTCTCATTTCTTCAACTAGTCGATTTTCAAAACCATTTATCACACCTCTCAGGGTTTATACCATGTGTGTGCGAAATTAAATATGATTAATGATTTTGTAACGAAGATAATTTCTTCCTGTCCATGAATGCATGTGTTTTATACGAACAGAACTTCGTAAAACTGTATCTATTTTATTACCAAATTCCGTTCGTATAAAACGCATGCAATCATGAACAGGAAGAAAATGTCTTTATTACCAAATCTTTAATCGTATATAATCTCTCACACACACACACATGGTATAAACCCTGAGAGGTGTATTTCTCTCATCGTATTAATTGCTGAGGGTATACTCTAATCCCTATTTTAGGGATTAACGTTGTCTTGTCTGGAGGCGGTAAGTTACCCTGCAGCCTTCATCACCCTAGTGTAGTCGATAGACCATGAATCTCTTTAATCAACGAACCAATGTAACACAGACATAATATTTTTTATCTTACAATACTTGATTTATTCCAGGTTACTTTTACCTCCTTTTCTTAAATGCTATAGATTTTAGGGCCATTGTCTTATCTATCTTCCACCCGTGAGGGAATTTCCTTGGCGTTATTTTTGTTACATGTGCAATGTAGCCCCACCATTTTTAAAGGTGAGTTATAATTTAGACACATGTGCAACAGTTGGTATCTATATTGTTGAAACGTTTCGCCTACACAGTAGGTTTCTTCAGTCAAATACAGAGGCAGCAGGTGTAGTGGTGAAATGAAGATGTAATCAGTTCATCAAATTTGGAGGAAAAGTAATTGAGGTGGTCAGTCCCTCAGTCTGGAGAAGAGGCTGAGGGACATCTTCCACAAGTCAACGCGTAACTACTAGTTATGAGTGAGAAGGGATGGATTCCAGAGGGACCTGTCTTCTTACACCTACAAGTGAATCCCGTCCCCTGTATCGTCTTCGAGATCTTCCACCTCACATTCGACAGTATTTAAGACTCCATTCTCATGCTTCAGCTTCATATCGTTCCAGACCATGGAACTGAACTCTTCTCCAGGCCGAGGGACTGACCACCTCAAGTACTTTTTCTTCGAGGTTGATGGACTGATTACATAATCGTCATTTCACCACTACACCTATTGCCTCTGTATTTGACTGAAGAAGCCTACTGTGTAGGCTTCTGATAATATCTTTACTCTCAGGATCCCCTCAAGAGAGGTTCTTTGACGCTGGTGAGGGGCTCTTGATCTGGGGAATTGGATCAGTGCTCCGGCTCCCTGAATTGAATTTGAATACCTTCCATCACCCCCACCCCTCGCCCCACAGGCACTTTATAGTCCCCACGGATTTAGCGCGCTCCCATGATTATAATAATCCACTCTCAGGAAATTGGAACTAATTTTACTCCACATATCTTTTTTTCCCCGATGATTCCTTAGGAAAGGGGTAAAATATTCCAGTCATCTGCACCTCCAAAAGCATCTCTCTCTCTCTCTCTCTCTCTCTCTCTCTCTCTCTCTCTCTCTCTCTCTTCGTCTCTTCTTGAAATATTCGTCAATTTATACTCTTATTTTGATCACAGTCGCACACATCTCGACCTGCTAAAGCAGAATTTTTATGATTTTTTTTATTTTATTCTTAAACTCGTTTGTTTTTAACAAGTGATTAAACTACACCTGATGTAGTTCGAGATCACTTAACTCGAGTAAGACTTACTCTTAACACACAAAATTAATAATGTCACTCTTATCACCTAAAATTAAGACTGACATAGAGAATAATACTTTCCTTAAATCATATACACAAACAATATTAACTCCCTCTTAGCTCACAGTTAATACTCGGCTTAAGTCATAAACACACACACACACACACACACACACACACACACACACACAAATCTACTGAAGTTCTATGACAGGGTGACAGCAGTAAGACAAGAGAGAGAGGGGTGGTTTGATTGCGTTTTCTCGGACTGTAAGAAGGCTTTTGACACAGTTCCACACAAGAGATTAGTGCAAAAGCTGGAGAACAAGGCAGGTATAACAGGGAAAGCACTGCAATGGATCAAGGAATACCTGTCAGGAAGACATCAGCGAGTCATGGTACGTGACGAGGTGTCAGAGTGGGCGCCTGTAACGAGCAAGGTTCCGTAGGGGTCAGTCCTAGGAGATGTGCTGTTTCTGGTTATGTGAACGACATGACGGAAGGAATAGACTCAGAAGTGTGTCTGTTTGCAGATGATGTGAAGTTAATGAAGACTTCAGTAGGACGAGGATCAGGCGGAACTACAAAGGCATCGGGACAAGCTGCAGGCCTGGTCCAGAAACTAGCTTCTGGAGTTCAACCCCACCAAGTGCAAAGTCGTGAAGATTGGGGAAGGGCAAAGAAGATCACAGACGGAATACAGTCTAGGAGGCCAGAGACTACAAAATTTACTCAAGGAAAAGGATCTTGGGGTTCGTAAAACACCGGGCACATCTCCTGAGGCGCACATCAACCAAATAACTGTTGCAGCATATGGGCGTCTAGCAAACCAAAGAATAGCATTCAAACATGTCAGTAAGGAATCGTTCTGAACCATGTACACCATGTATATCACGCCTATATTGGAGTATGCAGCACCAGTTTGGAACCCTCGCCTAGCCAAGCATGTAAGGAAATTAGAGAAAGTGCGAAGGTTTGCAACAAGATTAATACCTGAGCAAAGGGGCATGTCCTACGAGGAGAGGTTAAGGGAAATCGACCTGACGACACTGGAGGACAGTAGAGATAGGGGAGATATGATGACATATAAAATACTGAAAGGAATAGACAAGGTGGACAGAGACAGGATGTTCCAGAGATGGGACACAGCAACAAATTCTCACAATTGGAAGTTGAAAACTCAGATGAATCACAGAGATGTTAGGAAGTATTCCTTCAGTCACAGAGTTGTCAGGAAGTTGAACAGTCTGGTATGTGATGTAGTTGAGGCAGTATCCATACATAGCTTTAAGAAGAGGTACGATAAAACTCATGGAGCAGGAAGAGTAACTTAGTAGCGACCAGTGAAGAGGAGGGGGCCAGGAGCAGTCTCTCGACCCCTGCAACCACAATTAGGTGAGTACACACACACACTTAGCTTAAAAGATTATTATAAAAAGATTATTATTGTTAGATTAGGTTCATCAATATTCACGTCCAAGATAAATAAACTCGCCTTAACCAAGATTCTTGATATGATCGAACTTTTTTTTTTTTTTTTTAAATTTTCTCCGTTCTTTTGTTGTACCACTTATAATGAATTTGTTGATTATATTAACGTTTTCTTCCTGCAACTGCATTTGCCACATAAAAATGCATTTCTAATACACTTTCCACACAAAAATCAGTCCATTTCTTTCCATATAGTTTATTCCCCTTAATCTCTTGTTCTTTTATCCATTTCAGCATCGTCTCATAATTCTTTATATTTAATGTTGGTCTTAAATGAACCTAATAAGAGGTTGTCTTGTACCACCATTTTACCCAAACTCGATCGTACTTAACATTTCTCACAATGGCTGAGAAGGAAGTGGGAATAGTGAAAAAATAGTGCGGGAGAGAAAAGGCTGAAGTGGAAGAGAGACAAGTTTTGATCTAGCAGCTAAGTGAAGAAAAGTGAAAAGGGTGGTGATGGTGGTGATAATATCTTCGCCATGAACGATGTCCTGACTGGGTTTTTTTTTTTACATAGAGCTCGAATTATTATTATTATTATAATCAAGGGGGAAGCGCTAAACCCGGAGGATTATACAGCGCCTGGGGGGGGGGATGTGGAAGGCATTCAGGCTTAATTCGGGGAACTGGAGCACAGATCCAATTCCCTAAATCAAGAGCCCCTCACCAACATCAAAGAACCTTCCTTGAGGGGCATAGAGCTCGAAGGATTCAATCTCTTGTTTCTCAGGGCCGGTGTTCTCGTTGGTACGAAGCTTTAAACTCTGAAAAGCTCTGCTCCATTTCAGCCATTCCTGGGGCCCGAGTGTCTGAGCGATTCAAGAGAGACTGGTGCATACTTGCATGCTAATTTTTGGACATTTTCCCAGACTGCACTAATATAGTAGCAACGATAGTGAACATATAAGCATAACAGCAAGTTCGTTTGGCTAGCATTTAAGAGCAACAAAAGTAAACTCTCGACTACTTGTAATTAAGAAACCTATCTATGGTGTGATTGGTAGTGGACCCATGCACGGGTGAAATCGGGAGACCAATAAGGGAAGACATTTCTGAAAATACTTACCTGCAGTCTGGAGGATGGTTAGAGCAGCTGCAGAAAGCATTGAGGCGACAAAGCGATGAGATATTCTCTGGAAGAATCAAGTGGGGGTCAGAAGAAGTATGGTGTGTATAAAATACCAGTTCGCACCTTCTAAATGCTGACAGGGTGCTTCTGTAAGGTCATTTTCCATCAACTCTCCTAACAACATCGACGAACCGGTACAGAAGAAAGTAAGAACATAAGAATGGAGGAACACTGCGGAAGGCATACTGGCCCATATAGTCGGAGAAAGGGATAGGTGTAAGAACGAGAATAAAAGAAAATTGGGAAATGATCACTGTCATGCAGATCGTTTATGCTGTCCAGACAGACTAGCGCTGTGGAGGAACAGTAGCTAGAGAGATTTATACACGAAAGGGTTCGTGTTCGTGAGAAAGTGGCGTGAGAAAATCTGCCTGATTCCCACGGACGTCAAAATCGGATCCTCCCCAGAACGAATGATGAGAGTGAGACGCAGGTAATGCTGGAGTTAAAGATTGTATATTAGCTATAGACAAGGGACATGTGAGGCAAAGATACAAAAAGTAGACTGCGAAAAATTGCCCAAATTGACACAGGCTCTGGAATAATGAAGTAAAGAATAAATGAAAATTTGTAAATAAAAAACATCATTGGGAACCAGTTCACTTTTATTAAGTATCTACGAAGGAGGACCTTCAAGAACGCACTGGATTTTTTTTTCTTTTTCTTCTTCCTTCATCTTTTCGATTTTATTTCTCTGAAAACTCGAGAACGCCTCATTCAATCGGCTTCAAGATTTTAATACTCGTGTACGGTAATCGGGACAAAATTCTTGGAACAACTGGCGTATTCATGTACTCTGTGATCAAAGTTGTTGAACCCATTCCCATAATCAGCGAAAAAAGGGCTAAAGAATTCGACGACGGATGGGAGTGAAATTCATATGTGTGGGTAGCTTGAGATTTTTATTCCCGTTAAATAACCTCAAATAACTTTCAGTTCACCTCTTTTGAACGGCTTTAATGGCATCTGTTTCTAAAGGCCAGGATAACACACATTAAGTTTGTATGCAGGCAAATTAGTTGATGTGAATATGATAATGGTATACAATACCGGGAAGTTGATAAGTAAGACACATGTGCAACATATGGGAAGCTTTATCCCGAAACGTTTCGACTACACGGTAGGTTCTTCAGTCGAATACAGAGGAGGCAGCCGAAGCAAAAGAGATGTAAAGACGATGTAATCAGTCCATCGCTCTTGAAGACGTACTTTTTAAGATGGTCAGTCCTTCAGACTGGAGACGAGGCCTGGGCCATGATAACAGATTTATTTGTTCAGGGATTTTGAATCTTGTGAAGAAGTTTGTGTGTTTGGTGCAACCCTAGAAGAGGAGTTTGTAGATGGAATCATGAGCGGTGTTTGCTCCTTTCGAGCTAGCGAGTTTTGTCGAGCTCAATCGTTGGAGGTCTGTGATTGGCTCTATTTCTTCGAGATACACCGTTATAGCTTCGACTGTGTCTGTATGGAAGGAGGTAGAAGAAAATTAAATGAGTGGGGCAAGCGAGAGGAATGACGTAGGAGGGGTAGAGAGAGTGACAGATTGCGCTGGAAAAGGGAGGGCAGTGAGGGACTATTTGGTGCAAGTGGTGTGGTAGTTAGTGAAAGGGGAAACAGGTTCATTGTGGTTATGAATGATTGACGAGGATTGTGGGAGGTGCGTGTATTTCTACGGTAACTGTTACTCTTGTGAAAGTCTGGGATAGGCTGTCAGTAGTAATTTGTAAAGGAAAGGCAGAGTAGTTGCGTGGTCTCGCGGTGACGGGTTTCGGAACTCAATGGGGTTTGGGCAGTTGCTTCGACCTTTGAAGGATGCTGAGTAGTGGATAGCGGATTGCGAAAGATGGGGACATCATCTGCAAGAACTCTGTAACGGCTAATACAGGTGTAGAAGCACAGGGAGGTACTTCTGGGCATAGCGGGTGTCGAGCAACTCGAGAACATGCCATTGTCACTTGGGCATGTCACATGAATTGTCAACTTGGGCATGTCACTTGAATTGTCAACTTGGGCATGTCACATGAATTGTCACTTGGTTATGCCAATGAAAGCTGTACAGGATTGCTAGCCTAGTCACCATCATTTACTTTTAATGTAGTTCCATATGTAAAGAATTAAAATTTATGTCTTGGTGTGTGTGACAAAACGTCTGATACTGGTAAAAGTTTCCACGTCGTGGCTTTCTTAAGGGAATGAAGGGAATGTCGTAGTATTTCGGTAGAAGCCATTAAACGTTACTGTTCCTTGGCGCTCAGACGTTCTGCGAAACGTCATTGTGTCACTGATAAGGCCGAGTACATAGTCAGAGTACTACAAGGTACTGGAAGAAACAGGTAGAACACTGTCATCGGATGCAGGCAAGAAGTGGGTGCCCAAAAGCCACTGTGGGTTCTGAGGAAGGGTCAGTGTTCGTGCCGGGGTGAGGGTGCCTAATTGATCAGGGTCTCTGGAGAGGATAAAACATACAGTAAAAATAACTATTCATGATCTGTTGTTTGTTGTGGGAAAATAAGATGGAAGAGGGAAAACATTAAGTAGAGGTAAAATAAAACCTGAACCACGATTGCCTTTGATGTGGTATGTTGTGCTGATACTATATAGAAAATACTTCCTACCTTCCCGGGCATACCAAAATCCCTAGCACACCAGGAGGGCCCCCAACAGAACTGACTGCGCTAGGCTCAGCTATTACCAGAGGTGAGCGAACGGAAACACCAGGAGTCGTAAACATTTGTCCACAACCCCCCGGATCTGAAGGCAATCTCTATTATTACTTCCGTCTTCCAAAGACACGCGAGCCCGTCCTCTGGGGACTCCGGAGGGCCGCCCAACACGCCTTCAGCAAATCCAATTCCCATTTCATGACAGCACCACCATCGAGGTCCATGTTAGAAAGGGGCCGATAGATAATGATTTTTTTTACGGCCTTGGAACGGAGTTTCATAAAAGGGAATATTCCCCAATAGAAATGTTTGAGAGAGCAGGGGGAAGAGAAGGAGTATTTAAATTTGACTCAAAGAAGGATACAGGTCTAATTCTTTGGATGAAGACTCCCTTCAGTACGCTATGGAACCTTCCTTGAAGGGTTCCATTTTCTCCTGATAATGTTGGTGGACCCATTACATTTACCACCTAATAACGCTACGTTTCACTCCTTAGATGGTAATGGCGTCAATACGTTTCACTTCTTATAATGCTAGTAACGTCAATATGTTTCCCTCCTTATAATGAGGAAGGTACTATCACGCTTCAATTTTTATAATGCTAGTAGCCCCAACACGGTGTGGGACGCCCACACGGTGTGCACGGGGCCGACCTAACCGCTTTTAATTTTTTTGGATCACAGGGTGGACTGAAGCATGCTGGGCCAAGGCAGACAGAGCAAACTTAGAAATCTGAATGCACCGTAAACCAAGTATCAATTAAGCAAGCTACAGAAGAAGAGATGCGAAGATTGTATAGCGTTCCACGGTGAATACAGATAATTTTCTAGGTATTTATGTACTGTAAGAATCCTCTCCTGCAATCACAGCAAAATCAACACCACCATCGTTCCCTGACTCGTCAGTAAACATCTTTATCCTTGAAGCACGGATAAAATCGTACTCTATGAAATTAACCAAGGTCATCACAGGCACTCGACACTTGGGGGTCACCATCCACTCCCCAAACAAATGAACTTCAGGCACCATCGGAGTTGGGCAACGAAAAAAGCCAACCTCTTTGACCGAAGACACATCAAGGCTATTACAAACACAGGTAAGAATGGCCTGTGACCTGGTGGTAATGGGTATAGAGCAAAATAAATTCAGCAGTATTATTTAGCTTGTATTTCCTTCATCAGATATGTACACTAGGTAGGAGAGTTGAATAAAAGTGTACCATAAGGTGACAATGGCAAAAACAAAAGCCAGAGGGAAAGAGAGAGAGAGCACCGTAATCAACCAGCTGCTAGGGAAGTCTGGCAAATGCAGACCGAGAGTGACCCACATTGCCTCAGCATTTGGTGGGCCCACCTGTGATTGGACAATGAACCAAGGTACTGATTTAACAACAGGTACCCTAAAAAAATCGTTGAACCCTTAGCACCCGGTTTTCTGGTTGGAACGCAGCCTATATGGGAGTGTGTACATACGCCGAATAAATTGTAACATACTCTTTGCATGCCACAAAGGCTGTAATTCAGGAAGTGGCATAGATCTGAATGATATAGGGCATAGGAAATCTTGTTTAATGAGCAAAGAGCTCTCCTCCTTCCGCGCAAAGACAACAGTATAAGGGCCAGGGTCAACAATAACAACCAGGTACCCGACTGAGCCTGGCTCGACTCCTTACTGTGACCCATGTCCGACAGGGTCCATCACAAGTCGCTCTTACTGAGAGTCTGGGAGAGCGTGGTGATGAATACATCACTTCAGTAAGAACTACTATCATCTTTACTGTTAATATAATTATGACTACCATTTTTTATAAAATAAGTAATAATTGAAGTCTTATTACGCAAATATGAAGATAAAAATAATAACTAATCAAAAAATTTAGCAACACAGCCATTAATAAATGTCTTAAACGATGCCATATTCAGTCACCATCCTTCTCTTAGTCTACCATTCACTTCACTCATCTTTTCTCCAGTGATGTTGTCATTGGTGTTGTCTTTTATTGCCTAAATTTCTCTCTCTCAATTTGTTTCAATAAATACTCATACTTAACTCCCTTATTTAACATAAAATTTTCTATATTTTACACAACAATTTAAAAGATTTTTTCTTTTTGGCTATGAACTTTTATAAGTTCACTCCTGAACATAGTTCCTGAGAAGGTACCGAGGCCTTAAATTGTGATCAATTTGACCCATCTGCAGATGGCGGGTCCCAAGTTTAGTTAATATTCTTTAACGCGTTCGTGTGCTTGACTGAGTTTGCTTATTTTAATGCAGTTTATAGTGGAACTGAAGCTACCTCTACATTTTTTAGCAAACTCGGTTGTGGGACTACATTTGCGTTTCTTTATGAGCTCAGGTGAAGGATCGAGTTTTCTCTTTTTAACTTTGTCAGGTGTGGAACGGTGTATACGCTTTGAGGTCTTCAGAGTCTTGTCGTTGATATCACTCTGTGGTGACGTGGTATAATCTTCGATTACTTTTATCATAAAATTTAGTGTTGGGCGTCTGCGTGGGTTGGCATTCATGGCTTGCTTGAAAAGTTTATCTAATACATCATAACGCTCAGATCTGGTATCCAGAGTGCCTTTCATTAAATATCCATAAGAAAAGATGCCTGAAACACCGGTGCTTGGCTGCTGGTCAAGGTCTTCCGGGGCGTACCATGGGTGGGTTTCTGGATTCCCCATCAAATATATTATTTTCCCAGAGAGACAAGTCAAACTGTAATCAGTGATGTTCACTTCTGGTGCTTCTGGTGATCCTTCCACCATCACAGTGTCGTCTTTGAGGTCATAGTGTATATTACCTGCGCTGTGAATTTCATGTAATTTGTATCCAATTTCAAGGGCTACATGAAGGAGGTCAAAGGAGTCATCTGCCGTAATATCACACAGGCGGTGACTTTCTTTGTAAGACAAGAGGAACATCACTAGAGGAACAGTTTTCATCCCATAAAGTAAGGAAGCTTCACCAGCTCCTTGCAAGGCCTTGAGAATCACCACCTCTTTTCCTAAAACACTTTTTGTAACTTTTGGACTTTGATTTCTTTAGAGAGGTGGATTTTCCGATCCATTTCACCAAAGCAACTTACCCATAGCTACCACACCCAAGCAATTTTTCCTTTTCTCACACAATTGCTGTATAACTTCGACTCCCAAGGTAGCCATGACGACTATGATAATAAACATTTCTGGAGATAAGATAATCCTGGTAATACCACCAGGATATATATAAGATTTAGCAATATCACATAATATAATGAACTAATAATATTTCATATGACGGTTAGATATTTTTAGTTTAATGACTGGACTGACTGTGTTGTTTATACATGATTTCAGTAATGATAAAAGTGGCGATGATACAGTTAGTTATAATTACAGTAGTGAGGATTACAGCAGTTATTATTATAGCGATTATTAACATAGTTATTATGGTTGCGATGATTGCAGTAGTGATGATTAGGGTAGTGATTAGGGTAGTGATGATGTGACACTGCTTATAGTAATGATTACAGTAACGTTTATGGTAGAGATGATTATGTAGTGATTATAATAGCAAAAATTGTGATGATTATAGGAATGATTACAGTAGTGATGAATATGGTAGTAATTACAATCGTGATCATGGTAATGGTTACAACATTGATATTTAAGTAGTGATCACAGCAGTGGTTATGGTAATGATCATCACAGTACTGATGGTTATGGTCGTGGTCAGGGTAGTGATCATTATGGTGGCAACTACAGTAATGTTGGTCGTAGTGATCATGGTAGTGATTATGATAGTGACTATTACAGAAACGAATGCAGTGGTGATAATGATAGTGATGATAATGCTACTGATTGTGATAGTGATGATAATGCTACTGATTGTGATAGTGATGATAATGCTACTGATTGTGATAGTGATGATAATGCTACTGATTGTGATAGTGATGATAATGCTACTGATTGTGATAGTGATGATAATGCTACTGATTGTGATAGTGATGATAATGCGACTGATTGTGATAGTGATGATAATGCTACTGATTGTGATAGTGATGATAATGCTACTGATTGTGATAGTGATGATAATGCTACTGATTGTGATAGTGATGATAATGCTACTGATTGTGATAGTGATGATAATGCTACTGATTGTGATAGTGATGATAATGCGACTGATTGTGATAGTGATGATAATGCGACTGATTGTGATAGTGATGATAATGCTACTGATTGTGATAGTGATGATAATGCTACTGATTGTGATAGTGATGATAATGCTACTGATTGTGATAGTGATGATAATGCTACTGATTGTGATAGTGATGATAATGCTACTGATTGTGATAGTAATGATAATGCTACTGATTGTGATAGTGATGATAATGCTACTGATTGTGATAGTGATGATAATGCTACTGATTGTGATAGTGATGATAATGCTACTGATTGTGATAGTGATGATAATGCTACTGATTGTGATAGTGATGATAATGCTACTGATTGTGATAGTGATGATAATGCTACTGATTGTGATAGTGATGATAATGCTACTGATTGTGATAGTGATGATAATGCGACTGATTGTGATAGTGATGATAATGCTACTGATTGTGATAGTGATGATAATGCTACTGATTGTGATAGTGATGATAATGCTACTGATTGTGATAGTGATGATAATGCTACTGATTGTGATAGTGATGATAATGCTACTGATTGTGATAGTGATGATAATGCTACTGATTGTGATAGTGATGATAATGCTACTGATTGTGATAGTGATGATAATGCTACTGATTGTGATAGTGATGATAATGCTACTGATTGTGATAGTGATGATAATGCTACTGATTGTGATAGTGATGATAATGCTACTGATTGTGATAGTGATGATAATGCTACTGATTGTGATAGTGATGATAATGCTACTGATTGTGATAGTGATGATAATGCTACTGATTGTGATAGTGATGATAATGCTACTGATTGTGATAGTGATGATAATGCTACTGATTGTGATAGTGATGATAATGCTACTGATTGTGATAGTGATGATAATGCTACTGATTGTGATAGTGATGATAATGCTACTGATTGTGATAGTGATTATAACAGTAGTGATTATGGTAGTAATGATTAGTGGTGCTAACCGTAGTTATTATAAGTGATTATGGAAAGGGATTATAGCAGTGATAATTATGATGGTGAATACAGAAAAGGATAATTATAGCGATTATGGTAATTATAGTAGTGATGATTTTGGTAGTGATTACAGTAATGATGGTTATATTGGTGAGAATGGTAATCATAGTAGAGATTACAATAATATTTACGGTAATGATTATTTTGGTAATGATTACAGTAGTTATTATAGTATCAATAACTATTGTGATTATAACGATTAAAGTAAAAAATAATGATTATATTAAAGTAAAAGTAATGATTATTGTAATGATTATAGTAATGATTATAATAATGACTGGCAATTATTACAATAGCGATGAATATAGTAATGATTACATTAGTGATTATTATAGCAATGATTATAGTAGTTATGGTTATAGTGATTACAGTAATGATTAAAGTAATGATTGCAGTATTATAATGATTACATTAGTGATGATTATAGTATAAATTAATTACTTATAATTATAGTGAATACACCAGTGATGATTATAATACTGATTACAGTAATTGTATTAATGGTCACAGTATCTCACTATCTACTAACAACTATGCCACTATCCACAATGCCATTATCCACTCTTCACTACTCTACTATCCACTATGTCACCATTTACTATGCTACCATCCACTACACTATCCATTTTGCCACCATCCACTATTCTACTATCCACTATTCCACTATCGACTATGCCACAATCCACTATTCCACTATCCACTATGCCACCATCCACTACTCCACTATCCCACCATCCACTATTCTACCCACTATGCCACTATCTACTATGCCATTTGCCACTCCTCTACCACTATCCACTGTCCAATATTTTACTACCCACTATGCCACTATCCACTATTCTGCTACCCACTATGCCACTATCCACTATTCTGCTACCCACTATGCCACTATCCACTATTCTATCCACTATGCCTCTGTCCACTATCCCACTATCCACTATGCCACTATCCACCATTCACTGTCCACTATTCAACTGCCGACTATGCCACTATCCACTGTGCCACTATCCACTGTGCCACTATCCACTATGCCACAATCCACTATGCCACAATCCACTATGCCACAATCCACTATGCCACAATCCACCAGCCACTTCTGTTCTACTGTGCCACTATCCTCTGTGCCACTATTCACTATACCACTTCTATGTCACTCTCCACTATGCCACTATCCACTATGTCACTATTCACTTTGCTACAAGCCACTTTTATGCCGCTATCCACTAGGAACTATGCCACTAGCCACTTTGTCACTATCCACTGTGCCACTATCCACTAAGCACTATACCACTAGCCATTATGCCACTATCCACTATGCCACTAGGCACTATGCCACTAGCCACTGCTATGCCACTAGGCACTATGCCACTAGCCACTGCTATGCCACTGTCCACCAGCCACTTCTATGCCACTATCCACTATGCCACTAGGCACTATGCCACTAGCCACTTCTGTGCCACTATCTACTATGCCACTAGCCACTTCTGTGCCACTATCTACTATGCCACTAGGCACTATACCACTAGCCACTTCTAAGCCACTATACACCAGCCACTTCTATGCCACTGTCCACTAGCAACTTCTATGCCACTATACACTAGCCACTTCTATGCCAGTCTCCACTATGCCACTAGCCACTTCTATGGCACTATCATTATTCTATCTACTATGCACAGTATCACTATCCACTATACTACAATCCACTTTGCCACTGTCCAGTATTTCCTATCCACTGTTTTAATATCTGTGTGCCTGTGTGTACACTCACCTATTTGTACTCGCCTATTTGTGGTTGCAGGGGTCCAGTCATAGCTCCTGGTCCTGCCTCTTCACAGATCGCTAATGGGTCCTCTCTCCCTGCTCCATGAGCTTTATCATACCTCGTCTTAATACTGTGTTTGTGTGTGTGTGCATTTATCGAGAAAAATATTTAAGTTCCTCTTACTAATAGGAGTAATTCCTTGACAGGTGCAGATGAAAGACCCGGTAATCCCCTTTGATAAGAAAAGATTTGAGAGGAAACTAGAGATGTGGTCGTCACAGTTACACTAGAGCGAAGTGAGAGAGAGTAATTTAAGACGGTTCATCCCCGAGTTAATTTGTCTGAACCAGTAAACTGAGTATATGGAGATAAATGATATAAATACCTACATGATGCAAAAGCACACACAAATGCAGTATAATACGAATTTTTATTGGCAATATTTCGCCCATACAGTGAGCTTTATTAAGTCACACACAGATCTATTTCTGGCTTGATGAAACATACTGTTTGGGCGAAACGTTGTCAATAAAGGATCAAATTATGCTGTACTTGTTTCTGTTTTTCCAAGTTGTGTATAATACTGAAGGTGAATGTATTATCCAGCAGATTTTTGTTGGAATTATTAACCCAGAATAACTCAGTAAAGCCAGGATGTTTAGCCATTTTGATGAGCTCTAAGAAATAAAAAAAAAAAACTATTTTCCGGCATATAAGGCGCGTTTTTTCCCCACAGAAAGTCTTGGAAAAATCACCCTGCGCCTTTTATGCTCAAGGGTAGGCTCAAGGGTAGGCTTTGTCTTACGCTTTAATAGTTGTTTACTAGCGTTACGATACAACTGTTTCGAAACATAGTCTTATATGTATCATATGATCGTGCGCCTTATATGCCGGAAAATCGTGCGCTTTATATGCCGGAAAACTGTGCGCCTTATATGCCGGAAAATCGTGCGCTTTATATGCCGGAAAACTGTGCGCCTTATATGCCGGAAAATCGTGAGCCTTATATGCCGGAAAATAGTAAAAAAATTTGTTCTTCGCTTACATTACAATGTAACAAGAAACATTGCATGAAACACTCGTTGTATAGACCATAAAAATGCATAATACATATTTGTGGGGAACATAATGCCTTTGCTCATATCACCTTGAAAATATTATATACATCTTTGAAACGGACTTAAATTTTCGGACACATTAACTTGAAAATTTACACTACATCTAAAAACATTGTTCCCATGAAGGTTTACTGCCAGAGGTATAATGTTAACCAGAAGTCTTCTCCAGGTTTAGGGACTGACCACCTCAAAACCACATGTTCGAGGGTGACTGATTACATAGTAAACCATACCACGGGCGGGGTTAGAACCCACGATCAGAGAGACTCTGATCGCGGGTTCTAACTCCACCCGTGGTGTGGATTGTTTGCAGTCGTGTCATTACGATTTCGTGAGTCATGATTACATCGTCTATGCATCTCTACTGCTTCTGCTGTCTCTGTATTCGACTGAAGAAGCCTATTCTATAGGCGAAACGTTTCATAACAAAGATACCTAACTGTTACACATGTGTCTTATTTATCAACTTGTCGGTATTGTATGCCATTATCATATTCAAGTGAAAAAATTATATTTACAAGCTATCACTCTTTTAAATGGTACTGTAATATCTAACTGCTCCATAAATTACTACCAGCGACACACTCCTTTGGAAGAAATTCCTTTCTTTGCTAACACAATACCATTGTAAAAATCATAGATAACGTTAGAATGATCTGTTATGATGAAAAAAATCTGATAAGGAGAAAAACGCACATAAAAATGCATGTCCCTCTCCCTGGATCTTTGTTAGTAAACTTTAATTAGGAGAGAGAGAATCCAAGATTTGGGAGCTAAATGGCTCATATACAAAAAGAAGTGATTTTTCCCAAGATGTAAATTTACTTCCCCATTAAGAAGGATTTATTCGGGATATTACTGATGAGGGTTTATAACACAGTTCATCAGGATTTTGACCATGTTGGAGACTGCTGTAACGTGATACATGGGTACTTTATGTAGAGTAGCACTGCAGCGAGTCTACTGGCTCATGCTGACAGATGTAAATAGTAGTACTTTTGAGGTAGTCAGTTCTTCAGCCTTAAGGAATGTTCAGCCTCATAGTCTCTATCGATGTGAAGCTGAAGCATGAGTGTGTACAAAGACACAATTGGTTTCTTCAGTCTTAATACAGAGACGACTAAGATAGGAGACTATAAAGGTAAGAGTCAGGTGGCAAGCCACGAGAAAATAACAGCAGTACAACAGCAGTCAGATCCGAAGGTTCTCATCCATGCTTCAGTTTTACATTGATAGAGACTATTGAGCTGAACATTTGTTTAGGCTGAGGAACTGACTATAAAACTTCTACTTCAAGGCTTAGGGACTAATCACCTAACCTTTACATCTGCACTCAAATATTTAGTCATCTCTGTATTCGACTAAGTTAGCCTGTTTAGCAGGATAAACGTTCCAGTGTTTACAACCCTACACTGCTCCGCAGGTCCGCCACATCAGAAAGTTTGAAAGTCACTGATCAAGAGAAAGCACACTGTCGTCCAGTAGCGCAAAACCTAACTCACTAGGAGTCAGTGACCTGTCTGAGCGACATAAATGTTGCCCAGTAACTAGGGGAAAAGATGCACTGTACAGTACGCTAAGCGGGTTAGTACCAGACTACCCAGTACTGCACAGAACAGCAAAAATATGGAAAGACTTCCAAAGCCATAGTAACAAAACTATACAACATGTGTTAGATAAATTTCATCTAGGTACAGTGAACAGCATTTGTCTCTTATATAATCTGGTACTTTAAATTACACTTGAGAATTACTGAGTATTAAGGATATTTATTTGTATTTAGAGACTCGTATTTTATTTGTACTTAAAGCTATGTACGTATGTGTATTTTATTTTTTTGCTTTTGACTTGGTATTTCGTTTGTGGCTGAGAGTTTCCAAAAATTAATAGTTGCATTTGTTTTTTTAGTTTTTGTCAGCATTATCTTACTGTGAGAGAATAAGAGATAGGATCATCATTAAGTGCAAAAAATTTTCACTTTATTCCCTGTAAAGCCAAGTATTAGAGATCATTATTTTACTTCTGTTGTAAAGGTTATTTAAATTATCAAATTACTTTCACTGAATTTAATATATTGAATTTAATTTCACTTTAGGCATGTGTGTGTAAATAGGGTAAGATTACGTCAGCGACAACAGTTTACAAGTCTCGGCGAGGGTTTCCTTGTCGCCAGGTATTTCCGAGGAGTTTCATTGGCTTACTTTTCTCTCGCACTGCATTTTGATTGGCTCAGTCTCGAGCCACACAAGTTACAGTGTTCCTTGTAGAGGAAGTAATCTCTCCCTTTTGGACTGTGATTATGGTAGGCGAATAGCTGCGACATACGAGTTTTTCGTTATCATAGCTGATTAGCAGTAATAGCCTGGTTGATCAGGCCCTGGTCCACCATGAGGCCTGGTCACAGACCCGGCCGCGGGGGCGTTGACCCCAGGAACTCTCTCCAGGTATACTCCAGATTATTACTGATCTGTCCAGCACCGTGTGTTCCGTGTGCATTTTGAGGAATGCCATACAAATATAATTCCGGTACATTTACATGCCATTATGCCATATGTTGCAGCAACGTCTAGTCTGTTAAATTTAGGTTCTGGGTGAGGCCATCAAAATTGATACTTCCTGTGAACTGCGTGCGTCTTAGTGAATAGCTTATATTTCTGGGAATTAAAGGCAGCTTGTATTAAGAAGTTATGCTGGTCATGTGAAAGACAAGCTTATGCACGAAACCTCTTTTGAACCTCTGTGCACTATTAGTCTGGGAATTAGTAAATGAGCTTTGTTTCAGGAAGACTGGTTAGTGTTGTGAACCTTCCTGTATTAATGTCAATGAGTGGGAGTCAGTGTTTCCTGAGTCAACCTTCTCGACTAGTTTGCTGCTGTGTTATGCTCACTACCCGCTATGTTATCACAGTTGTTATAGTGCACATTTTAGTGTTTTCCATTAATTCTTTTCTAGTTTTCGGTGATTGCACTACATTACTTTGTAGGAGCTTGTGCAATTACTGTATGTAATGTCAAGGTACATTTGTATAACTCCCAAAGTTCATGCTTTATATGTGAGTAGTGATGTAAGAGTGATAATACCTTTCGTGGTGGAATTGATCCTACTGGTCTTTTTCACTGTTCTCCTCCATAGGGAAGTGCGTATGTGATCCCCATCAGGTGGGAAAGAAAGTGTTGTTGTTTAACGGATTTTCCCACCTCGAATTTCTGAATGTCATAGAGACTGATATTCTCATGTTATGAGCACTTTATTAGAGCTCATTACTGGCCCTTTTTTTTTTTTTTTTTGGTAACCTAAGCCTACGCAGGCCTGGCCCCAGGCATAAGAGGGGGTGGTCAGTCTTGCACAAACCCGACACCATGTAGACTGCAAGAGCTCTAATTCCCAACCTGTGTGTATAATTGGGCTTCAACGCCTAGTTAAAACCGGCGGTGTGGAAGTATTGGAGACCCTAGTTGAGTGATTCGTGGATCTCCGGATCTAAGCCGGGATTCACAGTCAAGAGAAGTAAACACAACCTTGTCCCCTTGAACATATGTGAGGGAGTGTTATCCATTAGGATTCGGGGAGAT
This sequence comes from Cherax quadricarinatus, assembly GCF_038502225.1. Lineage (NCBI taxonomy): Eukaryota > Metazoa > Arthropoda > Malacostraca > Decapoda > Parastacidae > Cherax > Cherax quadricarinatus. The sequence continues at coordinate 21,463,014 of NC_091352.1, read as the reverse complement.
ATTCAGATATGATGACTGTTTGTATCTAGCCAGGCTGAAGTGAATAGGTATGTTACACAGACGTCTCGTTTGTACCGTTAGTCGGAACCTGCAGGTAGACGTAACCGAAGGCCCATGGTCCGTCTTCCAACCTTTTCCATTATTCAGATTAGGATCCATAATCTTGTACAAGATAGGCAGGGACCTAGTATAAGTAATGTGTTGGTTCAAATTAATGGGAGCCAGTCCCAGAGCTGGTCAAGTGTGTCAGCCACGCGCAGCTAGTATCCAGGTGGGTTGGCTTACACTCCATCAGTGATCAAGTGTGCTGGAGATCTCTGCCTGGAATTGGAACAGGCACCAGATGTCATCAAGGACATCTGATTGGCAAGTAGCCAACGTCCAGTATACTGTCGAAGAGGGAAGTCTACATAAGCTAGGCACGGTATGGCTGGCGTCTTGGACTTGACTGACGAGGTGATTAGTGTCAGTATGAACCCTGTTTATCGACAACGCCTTTGTTGAGTGATAACAATTACCTGTATTGAATGATTACATAATTACTTGTTCTGAGTGAATAATCGAAGTAATCTCTTAATTTATTTGCATTTCAATGATGAGTTTGTCAGGCATTGAATTTGCGTGTGAGTGTTCAAATTAACCTCAGTCTGCATGTTCACTGTGTTACGGTACAGCAGAATAAGTATTTGGGACAATATCTAAATGGGTGATTACTAAAATGTGTAACTTCTGCTCATTACTTAATAGTTACATACTTTTAAAGATGTTTGATAGGAAATAACAAAAAAGGCACAATACCGTGACTGGAACAATACACAAATAACCCGCAAATAGAAGAGAGGAGCTTACGACAACGTTTCGGTCCGACTTGAACCATTTACAAGTCGGACCAAAACGTCGTCGTAAGCTCCTCTCTTTTATGTGCGGGTTATTTGTGTTTTAATAGCAAATCTTAACTCTAAGATTTTTGTTTTCGATCTGTTGAATTAGAACACCTTTTCGAGACTTGCAAGGATCTATATATTCTAAATAAAATATAAAAATATTTTTTTATATTACCATGTTAAATTTAAGAGTTGTAGTGCAAACTTGTGCCATGTTACCTGCCTCACAACAGTGCCTTCTGGCAGTGATAAATGGCCAAAAAGAGAGAGGAGGGGAGAGGATGGCTATGTTACACTTGCTAGCATTTGTAGTTGCGTTATTACTTTATTTTTTTTATTTTATTTACTCCATCCCTGGTATTTTCTCGAGTACAGGTTATGGTTTTAAGCTCAATCTTGTTAAACAATATTTTGGAGAGGTTGAAATCCTATCATACTGAAGGCTTTCTGCACACTCTATTCCTAACTCTTTGGAGCATCATAGGCAAAACCACACTCAGTATCCATGTTCCATCTTAGACGAATTTGAAAAAATCCAAGTAATTCATTTGTGTTAGTCAAGCACCAGGAAGCCATTGTCTGGCTCCATTGAGTCATGGTCGGATTATAGGGATCATGTAAACATTAAGCATGACTGCTGGAAGTTCTGTCCTCTGTTAATCACCAGACAAACACTAAGCTAGTGATCTGCCGTTGGGTTTAGTAGTAAGAAAGTCACCCAAACACAACATTGTAAACAATGAAGAAGTCTAAAGAAGGATTTACAATGAAAATGCCATTGTCAAGATTTGACTGTATTTTACAAAAATATACAGTAGGACAAATACAAGTATTTACATTGTATACAAAAGGCGTTGATTCTGAGAAAAAGATGAGAGAGATAATCGAATTTTACATAATTTCCGTATCAGACACAGATTATCATTTAATTATATACATTTAATACACATATAAATATCTATCTAGTATAACAATGCATCATGACACGTCTAAACATATCCTCTGTACGTGTAGATTTTGCCTCAGCATAATACAATAATTGGTAGGGGATGACTTAACATTACACAAGGTATATTACACAAGGTATATTAAAAAGGTTATGATATTATATGTTGAATAGCAAGTACTGCTATCCAGTTTAGCAAGTACTGCTATCCAGTTTAGCAAGTACTGCTATCCAGTTTAGCAAGTACTGCTATCCAGTTTAGCAAGTATTGCTATCCAGTTTAGCAAGTATGGTAGAGAAACACTTGGTGAATACCATACCTATCTTACTGACGATATCTGGCTCTTCCAGAGCAAAATATCGTCTATACTACGAATTTTCACTGCACTAAATGTCTTAAATGATTCGGGGTAAAATGAGGTAAAAAAAAAACCAATAAACATAGTATAATTTTGTCTATCTTAAAATGTTATTAAGTTTTGATGTGATACACGACATTCTTGGTGTGTGACTCTAATACTTCGTACACTGGAATAAATCAGAAGAACGCTTATAACTTACTCTTGATAAAACAGTATGTATGAAAGTTGGTGCTCTGGATAAAACAAAAAATGAAAGTTGGGGCTCTAGATAAGACAAAAAATGAAAGTTAGGGCTCTAGATAAGACAAAAAATGGAAGTTGGGGCTCTAGATAAAACAAAAAATGAAAGTTGGGGCTCTGGATAAGACAAAAAATGAAAGTTGGGGCTCTAGATAAGACAAAAAATGAAAGTTGGGGCTCTAGATAAAACAAAAAACCAAAGTTGGGGCTCTAGATAAAACAAAAAATGAAAGTTGGGGCTCTGGATAAGACAAAAAATGAAAGTTGGGGCTCTAGATAAGACAAAAAATGAAAGTTGGGGCTCTAGATAAGACAAAAAATGAAAGTTAGGGCTCTAGATAAGACAAAAAATGAAAGTTGGGGCTCTAGATAAGACAAAAAATGAAAGTTGGGGCTCTAGATAAGACAAAAAATGAAAGTTGGGGCTCCAGATAAGACAAAAAATGAAAGTTGGGGCTCTAGATAAGACAAAAAATGAAAGTTGGGGCTCTAGATAAGACAAAAAATGAAAGTTGGGGCTCTAGATAAAACAAAAAATGAAAGTTGGGGCTCTAGATAAAACAAAAAATGAAAGTTGGGGCTCTAGATAAAACAAAAAATGAAAGTTGGGGCTCTAGATAAAACAAAAAATGAAAGTTTGGGCTCTAGATAAAACAAAAAATGAAAGTTGGGGCTCTAGAAAAAACAAAAAATGAAAGTTGGGGCTCTAGATAAAACAAAAAATGAAAGATGGGGCTCTAGATAAAACAAAAAATGAAAGTTGGGGCTCTAGATAAAACAAAAAATGAAAGTTGGGGCTCTAGATAAAACAAAAAATGAAAGTTGGGGCTCTAGATAAAACAAAAAATGAAAGTTGGGGCTCTAGATAAAACAAAAAATGAAAGTTGGGGCTCTAGATAAAACAAAAAATGAAAGTTGGGGCTCTAGATAAAACAAAAAATGAAAGTTGGGGCTCTAGATAAAACAAAAAATGAAAGTTGGGGCTCTAGATAAAACAAAAAATGAAAGATGGGGCTCTAGTTAAAACAAAAAATGAAAGTTGGGGCTATAGATAAAACAAAAAATGAAAGTTTGGGCTCTAGATAAAACAAAAAATGAAAGTTGGGGCTCTAGAAAAAACAAAAAATGAAAGTTGGGGCTCTAGATAAAACAAAAAATGAAAGATGGGGCTCTAGATAAAAAAAAAATGAAAGTTGGGGCTCTAGATAAAACAAAAAATGAAAGTTGGGGCTCTAGATAAAACAAAAAATGAAAGTTTGGGCTCTAGATAAAACAAAAAATGAAAGTTTGGGCTCTAGATAAAACAAAAAATGAAAGTTGGGGCTCTAGATAAAACAAAAAATGAAAGTTGGGGCTCTAGATAAAACAAAAAATGAAAGTTGGGGCTCTAGATAAAACAAAAAATGAAAGTTGGGGCTCTAGATAAAACAAAAAATGAAAGTTTGGGCTCTAGATAAAACAAAAAATGAAAGTTTGGGCTCTAGATAAAACAAAAAATGAAAGTTTGGGCTCTAGATAAAACAAAAAATGAAAGTTGGGGCTCTAGATAAAACAAAAAATGAAAGATGGGGCTCTAGATAAAACAAAAAATGAAAGATGGGGCTCTAGATAAAAAAAATGAAAGTTGGGGCTCTAGATAAAACAAAAAATGAAAGTTGGGGCTCTAGATAAAACAAAAAATGAAAGTTGGGGCTCTAGATAAAACAAAAAATGAAAGTTGGGGCTCTAGATAAAACAAAAAATGAAAGTTGGGGCTCTAGATAAAACAAAAAATGAAAGTTGGGGCTCTGGATAAAACAAAAAATGAAAGTTGGGGCTCTGGATAAGACAAAAAATGAAAGTTGGGGCTCTAGATAAGACAAAAAATGAAAGTTGGGGCTCTAGATAAGACGAAAAATGAAAGTTGGGGCTCTAGATAAGACAAAAAATGAAAGTTGGGGCTCTAGATAAGACAAAAAATGAAAGTTGGGGCTCTAGATAAAACAAAAAATGAAAGTTGGGGCTCTATATAAAACAAAAAATGAAAGTTTTTGGCTCTAGATAAAACAAAAAATGAAAGTTGGGGCTCTAGAAAAAACAAAAAATGAAAGTTGGGGCTCTAGATAAAACAAAAAATGAAAGATGGGGCTCTAGATAAAACAAAAAATGAAAGTTGGGGCTCTAGATAAAACAAAAAATGAAAGTTGGGGCTCTAGATAAAACAAAAAATGAAAGTTGGGGCTCTAGATAAAACAAAAAATGAAAGTTGGGGCTCTAGATAAAACAAAAAATGAAAGTTTGGGCTCTAGATAAAACAAAAAATGAAAGTTTGGGCTCTAGATAAAACAAAAAATGAAAGTTGGGGCTCTAGATAAAACAAAAAATGAAAGTTGGGGCTCTAGATAAAACAAAAAATGAAAGTTGGGGCTCTAGATAAAACAAAAAATAAAAATTTGTGCTTTAGAAAAAAAAATGATACTCTAGATAAAACAAAATACAAAATCTGGTGGCCTAAAAATCTACCGGCATCAGACGTCAGAACTGAATGAACTGGAGTATTGCAGGTGATTATGAAGACAAAATTCCAAATTGCAGAACAAGCTTGTTTGGTTACAATGTTATGCTCTGTGTAGAGCTTTATTTAGGCGTGACATAAAAAGGCTCTAAACAGAAAAAAAAAACTTTCCCATCAGAACTGACAAGAAAATACCTCGTATAAATTACATTCAATCCAAATCTAATTTCTTCGGGTATTTAGTTTTTAATAATAAAAGTCTACATAAACAGTAAAAGTTTCTTCCCTCCCAAAAATTAACTAAATTTGTACGTGTTTTTTTTTTTTTTTTTTTTTTTTTTTTTTTACCCCTCAAGGAAGGTTCCTTGAAGTTGGTGAGGGGCTCTTGATTTAGGGAATTGGATCTGTACTCCAGTTTCCCGAATTAAGCCTGAATGCCTTCCACATCCCCCCCCCCCCCAGGCGCTGTATAATCCTCCGGGTTTAGCGCTTCCCCTTGATTATAATAATAATAATAATAATGTACGTTTTTTAACGCAAAGTTTTTTTCTATTAAATATATTTGAAGGATGATCACTATATACATTTTTTGTTTGTTTATTGTTTACTATAATTAAACTACTTATCTATGAGTAAACAATTTCTAACTCGCGAAAGAGGCGAGAAAACTACACCCAGCATGGGTTGCACTGGGAGAGCCTTCTCCCAGCATGGGTTGCACTGGGAGAGCCTTCTCCCAGCATGGGTTGCACTGGGAGAGCCTTCTCCCAGCATGGGTTGCACTGGGAGAGCCTTCTCCCAGCATGGGTTGCACTGGGAGAGCCTTCTCCCAGCATGGGTTGCACTGGGAAAGCCTTCTCCCAGCATGGGTTGCACTGGGAGAGCCTACACCCAGCATGGGTTGCACTGGGAGAGCCTACACACAGCATGGGTTGCACTGGGAGAGCCTTCACCCAGCATGGGTTGCACTGGGAGAGCTTACACCCAGCATGGGTTGCACTGGGAGAGCTTACACCCAGCATGGGTTGCACTGGGAGAGCCTACACCCAGCACGGGTTGCACTGGGAGAGCCTACACCCAGCATGAGTTGCACTGGGAGAGCCTTCACTCACCATGGGTGGCACTGGGAGTTCACACACCCATAATTTAGGGTACAGATATCACCCTTTCCAAGAATAGGGGGGTACTGGGGAGGACCCATTCCAAAAGAAGGTGGAACTGGGAGCAGCCACTCCAAGAATATACGGAAGGGTACTGAGAGTATCCAGAAAAATTTGTAAACCAAGTTACGGTTTATGTTATTGATTTACACAGACACCTACACGTATACATATATACACTCACGCGACCGCACACACTCTTACACAGATATATACAAAGTCCCAGCGCTATATCTAAGAGCTTCATTAAGGGGTTTAAGTAAATTAATAAAAACGGTTTAACATGGCCACTCAAGTACGTCCGTTCTTCAGGTTTTTGATACAGTATTAATGAGTCAAATACAGAACTGTGATTGTTGATGACATTCCTCACGAATGTCATCAACATTCTATAACTTTGGGCTGAATTTCAAGTAGGTAAATTGCAGAAGGAAGAATATTGTTCATGAAGTTTCATAAATTAGACACATGTGCAACACTTGGGTATTTTTAACGAGGAAACGTTTCGCCACACAGTGGTTTCATCAGTCCATAGATCGACACTATGCCCAGCTCTTCTAGGGTAGGGTAGGTGCCTGAGCCAGAGCTTGCAGTTCACAAGACTGTCATCTCCATTAGCCCCCTTGGGGCGGGGATGGCAGACCAGAGAGGCCTAGCTTCTCCCTACGAGCCCCGTGAGGGCGGGGCCTAATCAAGGATATATAGAGTTGAAGAACAACCTGAGGACTCCTATTATTTATGCTTCTTGATATGAAGCCAAGGATTCTGTTCGCAATAAAGCTAACAGAATCCTTGGCTTCATATCAAGAAGCATAAATAAAAGGAGCCCTCAGGTTGTTTTTCAACTCTATATCCTTGGTTAGGCCTCATTTGGATTATGCTGCACAGTTTTGGTTTCCGTATTACAGAATGGATATAAATGCTCTGGAAAACATACAAAGGAGGATGGCAAAGTAGATCCCATGTACCAGGAATCTTCCCTATGAGGATAGACTGAGGGCCCTGAATCTGCACTCTCTAGAAAGACGTAGAATTAGGGGGGATATGATTATGGTATATAAATGGAAGACGGGAATAAATAAAGGGGATGTAAATAACGTGCTGAAAATATCTAGCCTAGACAGGACTCGTAGCAATGGTTTTAAGTTGGAAAAATTCAGATTCAGGAAGGATATAGGAAAGTACTGGTTTGGTAATAGAGTTGTGGATGAGTGGAACAAAGTCCCGAGTACAGTTATAGAGGCTAAGAAGTTGTGTAGTTTTAAAAATAGGTTAGATAAATACATGAGTGGGTGTGGGTGGGTGTCAGTTGGACCTGATTAGCTTGTGCTACTAGGTCAGTTGCCGTGTTCCTTCCTTAAGTGAATGTGACCTGACCTGACTAGGTTGGGGCATTGGGCTGGGCCGGTAGGAGACTTGGACCTGCCTCGCATGGGCCATTAGGCCTGCTGCAGTGTTCCTTCTTTCTTAAGTTCTTATGAATGTGGCTAGGCCTGGGTACAGTTGGTCCCGACGATGAGGTACTTGCACCTCCTCCCATGGCAGACATTTGTCCGAGATACTCCCGAGACAGGGAGCCAAGGCCGGGCCACCACTTGGAAAAGGCTCGGGCCGGGAGAGTACCGGCGAATCAAGAAGAAGAATCAGTCCATACATCGTGTTGCGAAACGTTTCCTCATTAAAGATACCCAAGTGTTGCACAGGTGTCTAACCATTTATCTACATAAAGTTTCGGTTATCATATTGATTCGGATTGATAGTTTGCATAAAGAATTAAATTTCGTATCGTAAATCTCTTTTTCACTCAAATATTGAATAAAATGACTGGAAAATTTTATAGGATGTTGGGTACTGGAAAGTGAATGGTTAAAGTAAGATAAAGATCGTTTTGGATTGAAGGCGAAGCAAGAGCCAACGAGACTTGTACCAGTTGTAGCTCGTTCATCTCGCAATTGAAGGATCTGGATTATACGTCAGGCGAGTTCAGATGCATAGACAAATATGCTACACCTGCTGACTCTGTTCACCCAAGAGTAATTAGATACCTGGGTGTTAGCAGGCTGTTTTGGGTCGCATCCTGGGAAGAGGGACAGTGGTCTCCCGTGGACATAAGCCACACGGCTTGGCTTTCGTGGGTTACCGTTGAGGGTTACAGCCCTCCTGGATTAGAAGCCCACAGGGATTAATAACCCACCGGGGATAAAAAGCCCAAGTATTCTTTTTCCTCCTTTTCAACATGACTGATAGTACCAGCGTACATGCCAAGCTAGTAGTATCTGTCTCATATTAAAGTATGTACCTTAGCTGGTACTCACCACAGGATATATACAGAGAGAAGTGTATGTCTGTGTATATACTCTGAAAATTTACTTTAATCCTAATTTTAAGGATTAACGTATTCTTGACTGGTAGCGAAAAGGTGTAGCCTTAATTACCCTCTTGTAGTCGTTAGGCTTGAAACCCCATTAACCAACTAACCGTGACTTGTATTGCATGACGGTGTTGTGGGATGGTATTGGATGATGGAATTGCAAGAGTGTTGCTTGACGGTTCTAATTAACAGTGGTGAGAGCCAAATAGCGGGTAATGGATTTCGGGTAACTGTTTATGTATAATAAGTAGAGACGTAGTAGAAGCTAGTATGTGATTGCAGCTATGCAAATCGTCGTTTGTGATTGAACCTGTTATTCTCACCTCATGTGCCTATCTTCAGAATCCCATATCCACACGGGTTTCGAGCCCCAAGTCCTCAGCTTCAGAATACCGTGTAAGGGGTTCTTCTTTTAACGATCGTAGTTTCTGTCTCTCTCCCAAATTTATACGCATATACATAAATACGAGGACCAAAGAAACTACCATTAAGAACACCAACAATACTGGCTAATGTCTGTCCTCCCGTGTCCTCTCCTCCGTGAGCAACATAAGGATGTTTGAAAATCCTATAAGCAGGGATGTTACTACAAGAAGATCCTGGGAGCTAGGAGGATGCTGAAGAAGACGCAGGAGACTGCGCGAGTCCTAGTGTTGATGCACGACCCACTGTTATTCTCGTGCACAATGGCTGCTGGCTGGTCACCTGTGGAAGACCAGAGGGAGGGATATTAGTGGTTTTGATCAGCAGTGGTGGTGGTAGTAGTAGCTAGTGGTGGTGGTGGTGGGAGCTGTTAAATGGCAGATAGTGGCGCTGGTTACTAGTAGTAGTAGTGGTGGGGGAGGGTTGTTAGTGATAATGTTTAGTATTGAGAGTTAGTGGTAGTAATGATGGTGAATAGTTGTAAAGATTAGATGGTGGTTAGTGTTGGTGTTAAGTGGTAATCGTTAATAGTTGTTGTAACTAGTTACAGGGGTTAAATGGTAATTAATGGAGTTGGTTAGTTGGGATAGTGGAAGTTAGCAGTGGCTGGTAATGGTGGTGAATAGTGATAATAATAGCTAGTTAGTAGTGGTAGTGCATGTAAAAGTTTTTACCGGTAATTTTGAATGATGGCGATAATTTGTGATGTTGATGTTGAATTGTGATGATAATCTGTAATGATTATGATGAATACAGGTAGAATATTATTATTAGTTACGTACAATATCGACAAGTTGATGAATAAATCCGATGTTCAACTTGGTTATCATATCTGCTGAAACGTATCGCCTGCACAGCAGGCTTAAAACTGAATATCTAAGGGACTGATCACCTTTTATCTTGAAGTCAAGGGATTGTATACTTATAAACTCTACGAAACTAAGAGACTGATCACCTTCAATTAACGCTACGAGTCTAAGGAAATAACTACCTTCTATCAAATCTTCTAGGCTATGGGACTGACTACCTTCTATTAACTCTTCTAGGCTATGGGTCTGACCACCTATCAACTCTTCGAGGCTATGGGTCTGACCACCTATCAACTCTTCGAGGCTATGGGTCTGACCACCTATCAACTCTTCGAGGCTATGGGTCTGACCACCTATCAACTCTTCGAGGCTATGGGTCTGACCACCTATCAACTCTTCGAGGCTATGGGTCTGACCACCTATCAACTCTTCGAGGCTATGGGTCTGACCACCTATCAACTCTTCGAGGCTATGGGTCTGACCACCTATCAACTCTTCGAGGCTATGGGTCTGACCACCTATCAACTCTTCGAGGCTATGGGTCTGACCACCTATCAACTCTTCGAGGCTATGGGTCTGACCACCTATCAACTCTTCGAGGCTATGGGTCTGACCACCTATCAACTCTTCGAGGCTATGGGTCTGACCACTTTCTATCAAATCTTCTAGGTTATGGGACTGACTACCTTCTATTAACTCTTCTAGGCTATGGGTCTGACCACCTTCTATCAGCTCTTCGAGGCTATGGGACTGACAACCTTAAAGTAACCTCTCCACTTTTTCCACTGTCTCCGGTATTAAAATTGCCTCTGTATTCAAAAGAAAGGCCTACGCTGGTGAAGATTTTCGGAATTATTTCCGACAACTTTTACCCAAGTGGTACACATGTGTGTTATTCATGAGGTATATAGTCAAGAGAGCTAAAACGTTGTGTAGTTTTAAAAATTGGTTAGATAAATACACGAGTGGTTGTGAGTTGGACCTAACTAGCTTGTGCTAGTGAGTCTGATACCGTGCGCCTTCCTTAAGTGGAAGTGACCTGACATAACTAGGTTGGGTCATTGGCTTAAGCCGGTAGAAGGCCTGGACCTGTAGGCCAGTAGGCCTGCTGCAGCATTCTTTCTGATGTTCTCATGTTAATGGGGAGTCTAGTAGTGAGATCGTAGTAATGATTGTAGTGTCACCTGAGTGTTCAGTGAAGATACACGAGACTACACGATGAATCTTTTGCTATATGCAAAATAAAATTAATGATAGTGACGATACTACTATTACTGCTGCTGCTACTACTACTACTACTACTACTACTACTACTGCTACTACTGCTACTGCTACTTACTACTAATAATGATAATTTACAAATTACGCATTCTTAGGGAATCTGAGATAATGTTTCGCTTCGTCGTAGAACATTATTAAGTCATATATGAGCGAGAAAAAGCACCTCTCTCGTCTGTACGTGATGACAGGTAGAGACGAGATAGGAGGAACGAATAAGGTGTAGTAATAGTATTACTGGTAGTAGTAGTAATAGTAGTAGTAGTAATGATAGTAGTAGCAGAAGTAAGGAAAAATTACATCTCCACTCACTAGCAGGACTTGGTGAAGCTCACAGAGGAACAGAAAAAAAAAGAGATGTACTGATGTAAGCCAAATGTCCTTTGATAGGAAATAAATAAAAAGTAAATAGAAAGTCATAAGACAGCTAAGGCGAGAGAAATATAGAAAAACGTACGAGAATGTTCTGAAGATTGGAGCATTTGTCATTGTATTGGGAAACGTGGACTCTGATTCTTATTAGAAATGCTGTGAAAAAGGGCCGATTCAACAAGGTCGGATTTGGTCCAAATTCTCTCTTTATATTTCTAGTCTTTCTATCTGTCCTATTTTCCTAAAATCAACTTGAACTCTTTGATTTTGGTTTTTGCTTTGCCACCTCATTCGGTCCTCGTGATGGCACTGACTTGATAACTTCATTTGTCTCATTTTGCTAAACTCGCTATCATACTAGTATTATTATTATTATCATTATTATTATTTATTATTACTATTATTATTATTATTATTACAATCATGGGGAAGCGCTAAACACTCGCTATCATAGCATCCTTGTCAAGTCTACCACTGAAAAACTTTTTCCTAATGGTCACCAACTTCCTCGCCGTTATCAGCTTTCCCTCACTTCTTTTAAATCTAGTGATCGTATTATCTTTCCTTCTGACAGACATTTCGATGCATGTCCTTAGTAGCGAGGATTTCGTCTAACAAGTCAAATCTTTGCTTTCTAATTCTCGCACTTTCATTGTTCTTGTTTCTATCTCTCTTTATATCATGCTCAAACTTCGTACTTTTCCTTATATGTTTAACGTTTCTGTACACAAATAACCCGCACATAAAAGAGAGAAGTTTACGACGACGTTTCGGTCCGACTTGGACCATTGACAAAGTCACACTAACAGAGGTGGAGCAGGACGGCTATATATAGGCAGGAAGAGGTGGAGGTAGTAGTAGTAGTAGTACAAGAAATGTATATAATACCGACAAGATGAAATTAAGACACATGCACAACACCCGGGCATCCCCATCGTAGACGTTTCGCCATCCAGCCAGCCACTGGATGGCGAAACGTCCACAACAAAGACAACCAGACGCCGCACATGTGTCTTTATTTCATCAGTAGTTGTAGTAGTAGAAGAAGAAGAGGAGGTAGTAGTAGTGGTGGATGACGAGCCAGTCAAAAACAAAGGAAGGGGAGCACTGCAAGAGAGCTAGATGCCCACAGAGGTGCGTGAAAGGGGAAGTGGTGAAATAAAATAAATGAAGAAGGAACAGAAACACGAGACAGGAGAGAGAAAGACAACCCAGAGGAGAAAAGGAAAGAGGAAAGGGGAAGAGGAAGAAGAAAAAGAAAGAAAAAATGAGGATTCAGGTTAAGTCACGGGTGTTCTGAAGTTTGGAGCATTTTACAATGTAGTGGGAGAGGAAGACATCTACAGAGACGAAGCCAGGGCTAAGGTTCATACAAGGAAAGTTGTATGAACCTTAGCTGCCGTTGTAAAGACTTGCCTACAGGTTAAATTTACAGCCATCAACTAGACGAAAGACTCATTCATCGTCGTCTGTACCGACGATTATGAAGCCACAAAGCTGATCGCCGACACTTCTATGAAAACCCTCAGAGACCGACAGTTCACCATCTCCCCTTCACCTTTTTTGCTGGCGAAACGTTCCGTTTTCGTCAAACGGCTGGACAAACTCGTCACTTCTTTATCGGCTGAGGATCTCAAGACCTCTATCGAGGAACAAAATACCTGGGCGTCGATTGAACATATCACCAAAATCCCCAACGCCTCTACAATGATCAAGCTAACCTTCTCCAACATCGAGATGGCTACTAGAGCACTGTCTGACGGCCTAGCTATCTCCTACTATCATATCCATCCAAGTCACATAGAACCCGAACGTTTCGCCCACATCTCGCCATGCTGGACCTGCTACTCCTATCACCACTCAACGCCTGACTGTCCTCTGCAGGGGTACTCACCACACCCTTGCAGCAAAATGCCCTCTACGTAAAGAAGTCCTGTCGAAGAAAATCATTGAAGAAACCAAGAAGAACAACCCTAAATCGCCAACATACGCCGCCATTGCAAAAATTCAATCAGATACCACCGAACTCCTTCAAGCTACACAACAATCATCTCCACCCAGCCAGTCCCTCTTTGCTCTTCCTGACGCTGTTCCATCCAAGGTGCTATACTGTATGATGTATGCACACCTTACTAATGCTGCAAACCCTGGCTCATTCAACACAATCAATGAACTGTTTCGCCTAAACAACATGCCAAACTTCAACTTTCCAGACTCGCCACCATCACAAGACCTCCTCAAGCTAATTCCAGACATTGTTAACTTCACCTCAACCCCTGGTCCTACTCGTATCTCTGACCAAGACTCTACCCCAGAACCAACACCACCGTCTACTGCCACCTCTCACCACGCACCACCAGCCCAACAACTCACAACCGACCAACACTCCCTGCCTCCTCTCAACACAGTCACAGAAGACGAAATAGTACCAGAACATTATGAACAACCCTCGGACAACGACGAAGTAGTAGTCGAAGAAGAAACCACAGGCAACCGTTACCTAAGCCAAGCCTTTAATGGGTCTCTAACCTTCTACACCACCCCCAACCTCCCAACCGAAATGAGCGCAGCTGATATGCTCCACTTAACAGCTCCTTCTTTCATTAAGTACACCTGCACCAAACCTCACCAAATTCCTTTTGAAAACGCACTATCTTACCTCGTGACGAATCTGAACTGCTCCATCCTCAGAATGCAACTATTCCACATGTCCAAGAGAGACTTCAAAAGACTCAAGAGTGGCTCCATCACCAGCGAAGTGTAGCCAAACACACAACACCCTTCCCAACACCTGACGTCCAAACCAGCTCTTCACCTCAGCCTGAAGCATATCAGTCGGCGAGCACTGTCTGCAGTCTGCTCTCTCCTCTATGTCCTCAACATGCCCTCTCTACACTGCCTCGCAGTGCCACACAGCTGGGTTTAGCCCTGGCTCTTTCATCTACAACTCAAGACCTTCCTCTCACGACTGTTCATCGTCTGTCCACACTTCCCCACTCACCCACCGGAGTCCCAACAGAAGAGCCTATGTGTGTTCACAATGTCTGTCCCACGATCGACTTAGCTGCTGGGTTAAGCCCTGGCTCTATTTCTACAACTAAGAACACTCCTCTTCAGCACTATTCTTCGTCTGTCCCGTCTTCCCCGCTCATCCCATTTGGGATCTTACCTGAACTTTCGTTCGTTCGTTCGTACCTCTGTTAGTGTGACTTTGTCAATGGTCCAAGTCGGACCGAAACGTCGTCGTAAGCTTCTCTCTTTTATGTGCGGGTTATTTGTGTATCGTTCCAGTCACGGTATTGTGCCTTTTTGTTATTTATTTAACGTTTCTGTGTTATTTCTTCCTCTCTGTCTTATTTCTAAAATCCACAAACTTCGTTGTCCTCTACACCCCATCATTACCTCTTTGTTTTCTTGCTTATTTTTCTCCTTTCCTTCATCATTCTTAGGATTTCATCGAGTGTGTTCAATTACTTCTTATGTATTAGACGCTAAGCCTTCTTGTTAAGTTTCTCTCTATTTAGATTCCTATTAATGAAATTCTCAGATCTCTCACAGCGAAGACTAATGAAATTTTTTTTTGTTATCTTTATACTAACCTTTTTCTTGAAATTATTCCTATTTATGTAGATTCTGCTTCTTTTAATTTCCAAGGCACATTTCATTCTTAAATCTTTAGTGCCACTGTGGGTAGAGCCGAACAACAGATTTGAGTGTTAATTTTTTTTATAGAGTATTTTGAGTGTTATGCTTCCTACTACTGGGGTAGTTCTTCTCTCTCTAGCTTCCCTACATACATATATTTGTTCTCTGGCTACTTGACTCTAGTTCTTTTTCTAATTCATTCTTGATGTCCTTAATAATCTTGCTTTTTCTCTCAAGTTCAAAGGAGAATGGGAATCAAGCTTTCCTTGATATTCATAGGCAGTATTCTGTGTCAGAGTTTTCCGTCTACTGTACTGCAGGCCTACGAACAGTAGGCTCTTTTTTTTGCTCAATGTTGACTTGAGAATGATTCAGAATGGACCGAAACGCCGTCTAAAGATTCCTCTTCGTGCGTGAGTTACTTGTGAACTGTTTTCCAAACGCCGCATTGTTACTCTCATGCTTACCAATACTACTACTATTACTACTATTATTATTACTACTACTACTACTACCACGACTACTACTACTACTACTATTACTACTACTACTATTACTACTACTATTACTATTACTACTACTATTACTATTATTACTATTACTACTACTATTACTACTATTACTACTACTAATACTACTACCACGACTACTACTCCCACTACTACTACTATTACTACTACTACTGCTTCTACTACTACTTTTACTACTACTACTTCGACTACTACTACTGCTACTACTACCACTACTATTCTATTACTACTACTACTACTACTACTACTATTACTACAACTAAAGTGAGTAATTCCAACAGTTATAATCATAACGGAGCGCTAAATCCTTAAGAGTCATGCAGCGAATAATTCTAATATTTAAAAAAAATAAAAATGACATTCAGATCATTTCTAATTAATCGTGAGGAAATAAGAACATAAAGAAGGAGCACTGCAGCAGGCCTACTGGCCCATGCGAGGCAGGTCCATTGCCTCCAGGAGGTAGACCTGGTAAAGACAAATGTTGGAAATATAAACACTTAAGCAGTATAATTTTATCCTTTGTTGACAACGTTTCGCCCACACAGTGAACTTTATCACGTCACAAAAAGATCTGTGACTTGATAAAGCTCACTGTGTGGGCGAAACGTTGTTAAGCAGTATAATTTTATCCTTTATTAAGTGTCTATATTTCCATTGTGTCGGTATTTTATACCATTTCCACTGTTCATTGGGATGCGCTAAACCCATATGGTCACACAGCGCCTGGGAAAAGGAAGGTAATCAGTCTTGATTGACGATGGAAGGAAAGAAGTCCACTTTCAATTCCTTACATCAACAGCGCTTCCGCGCATCAAGAACACCTCCTTGAAGAAGGGGGGGGGAAATTTAACAGAATTATGATAAATGATATTTGCGTGTTGGACTTGCATCTAGGGAACGGAGGATCGAGCCTCCGTCACTGCTGGCGCTGAAGGACCCACGTAAGATGAGCGAGTCACATGATTTAAAGGAGATGAGGAAATGAGATACTCCGATGTTAACACAATATTTCAAAGACGTATAAATGCAGCTAATGTTAATAACGTTAATTAAAGCTATAGTAAAAAAAAGAGTAATGGAAAATGCAGCTTCCGTCATGAAATATCGAAAATAATAGCTATCAATAAAAAAAAGTTATAAATAATTAAAAGAAATCATAAATAAAAGTTAGTAAAAAAAAATCGTAAATAAAATCTATCGTCAAAAATCTTCAGAAATTATCGTTCTTCAAATACATTGTAAGTTTAAATTTTTTCTTTCTAGCAGAAAAAATTTGTCGATTCTGCTAGGAAAATATTCCCGTGTGAATACGACAGACGTTTCCCAGCGGAGCAAAGGAACGAGATAAACGGCGAAGTATAAACAAAAAAGCGGTGCACGGCGGAAAAACAAAACAAAACAAAAAAAAAAACAAGCAACAACAACAACAAATAATTTCTCCCTTCGGCAGAAAAAAATATAGGCAAATGCCAAGCTCGTTAAAACAACAGTGGTATTAATATTATTTTCATTATTTAATTATTATTGTTTTTATTATAATTATCGCTATTATTCTTTTTATAATTACTATTATTATATCATGATTATTACTGTTGTTGTTTGATTATTATTAATGCTGTTATTATTATTACTATTACATTATTACTGTTTTTATTTTGTTATTATTATTATTATTATTATTATTATTATTATTATTATTATTATTATTCATCGACACCATGCCTAACCCTCCTAGGGCAGGGTAGGTGCCTGAGCCAGAGCTTGCAGCTCACAAGACTGTCATTCCCATTAGCCCCCTTGGGGCGGGGTTGGCAGACCAGAGAGGCCTAGCTTGTGGCTAGGCCTGGGGACAGTTGGTCCCAAAGATGAGGGGGTACTTGTGCCTTCTCCCATGGGAGACTTAAGCCTCAGACACTCCCTAAAGAGGGAGCCAAGGCCGGGCCACCACTTGGAAAAGGCCCGGGTCGGGAGACTACCGGCGAATCTTATAATTGTTACATTCGTAGTGAGAGTGGTAACTTTACAGGGGTCCTGGGAATGAGAAATAGTCATATTAGAACAAGTACAAAAAGGAACCAATTGTTACAATTTCTCTGAACGAAAACATCATGGAATGTATAATATCTAAAAAAAAAAACAGAAAAATAACCAATATTTACCTTTGAAAATAACACATTCGTATCATCACTATATTACACGAACACCGACATTTTTATCAACAATAAAGCATCAAAAATAAAAATATATTTCCGGAACGTTGATATTAAACTTAAATATGAAATGTGCAAAAAAATTTCACTAGAATCTCAATTTTTCCGGAAATAAAATCCCCCCCCCCCAAAAAAAAAAATTACAAAAACTCCAGTATTTACGGGAAATAAAACAAAATTAAAAGACAAGAACTGCATTTTCTTGCAATAACATAGCATATAATGTAAGCTCAATCAGGTCTATGTATTTTGCGTCTTCCTGCTATAACATTTGTTACCAAACAACCGGACGTAGAGCTCAGCGCAGTTCACCTTGTTTCACTCTCACTCCCAGAACGGATGCAAGATAGGTCGCATCTCTTACTCTCTCGCTGGACCTACGGCCTGGCCGCTGTATAGCCCTTGTGGCTTAGAGCTTTTTGATTATAATAATACGGTCTGGCCTGGGGCTAGCACAAACATTCACTGTATACCCATTGCTTCCATAAATGTAAGGCTCGCCTTCACGCCTATTATTCCAGCCCACAACCAATCTACAACAACAAAATGCACACCGCCACAAAGCCCATCTATACATCTGGTGAGAGCGGTCTGCACAGCAGAAAAAAAATGGTAAGACAGAAATCACGTGTTAAGTCGCTTCATCGCCCCTCCAGGCATCTTGCGACTACTGGCTTAAACCGTGTCCTCTCCCAGGATCCAACTGTGTACTTTCCTAGCATCATCACTACTTGCTGTTACAGCTTCGTTACGGCCAGTTAGAGCACGCTACAAGTGATTTAAGTGGCTTTTGGTGTCAGTGTCCCCTATGGTCAGGTCTGCCATGATCCACTTGTGCATGGGTGAGAGGCACTCTCTCACCTAGCCACACCTGCTGCTCATCCTTCAGACACCACTCACATTTCCTCTGTGCTGTCTTCATAAATTCTCTGTGAATTTGTTGCCTAAGCTGTGATCGTCGCTTGTGGCTTGCTTTTTCTGAGTGTCCAAGCCTCTCAGACCCATAGAGGAAGCCCCATTGATGACCAAGCAGTTGATAATTAAGCTCAGTGAACGACCAAGCCTTGGACATATCTTGCCTAAGAACGTGTATTATACTACTACAGCCTCTGAGTTGCCTAAGCTTTCTACAGTCTCCAGCCATAACTCTACCAGCCATGGTAACCAGAGGTGAGGTTCGTAGTGTGTTGACTGTATGTTAATATCCCTTCCCCACGTGTTTCTGACGTCGGACACAGACCGAAATCCCCAGACACGTGCTAAGCGTAGCCTACCAGACTTAAGAAATCGTAATGACACGATTGCAAATAAACCATACCCCCGGCCGGGATTGAACCCGCGGTCATAGAGTCTCAAAACTCCAGCCCGTCGCGTTAGCCACTAGACCAGCTAGCCACAATAAGATTCATCCAACTAGGTATATTTCTACACCATAGGAAAGTTAGCACAGGTTTATTTGCAATCGTGTCATTACGATTTCTTAAGTCATGTTGACGGCAGTGAAGGGACTTGAGCTAGAGTTCGTCACGGCCACGCTAGCTGGAGATTCGTCTGTAAAAACTTGCATTTGTGGTCACAGAGGTGCCTGTGCTAACTTTCCTATGGTGTAGAAATATACCTAGTTGGATGAATCTTATTGTGGCTAGCTGGTCTAGTGGCTAACGCGACGGGCTGGAGTTTTGAGACTCTATGACCGCGGGTTCAATCCCGGCCGGGGGTATGGTTTGGTAGCCTACCAGCTCTTCAGCACAGCCGCTCACTTCTGGCCTCACACAAAATTTCTCTATTCTCGCTCCCCTTTGCTCTGTTCAGTTTTTTCGGCGCTAATTTCTGTTCGTCATTGACGCTATACCATCCTGTGGATTGGAAGGACTTAGGTCCCAAGCCAGGCTCCAAGACAGTCTTCTAAGCTATACCCAATGCCAGGACGCCACACCACGATGCCACATGGACGCTACTCTACAATACAGTCCTGTGAACTCTTTGTACTTAGCCCATAAGCCGGTTTCCAAAAGCTTAACCCCTAAGCCAGTCATGGAAGTGTTTAAATAAATGACATAAAGGCACAATACCGTGAATGGATCTCATATCAGAGATCCAGTCAATAGGATGACTGGATGGCCGGTCATCCTATTAACTGGTCTTCTGCTAAAACTGTCTACCCTACTTATAACTTTCACAGTCGCCGTCTGGATGAATCCTCCCTTATACACAACTTTCCTTGTATGAATCTTAGTCGTGGCTTTGTCTCCGTAGATGCCTTCCTTTCCCATTACATTGTAAAATGCTCCAAATCCCGTGACTTAACCCATTTCTTTTTTCTCCTCCCTCCTCCCCTTTCTCCTTTGGGTTTTGTTTCTTTTGCCTTGGGTGTTTGGTCCTTTACTTATTTATTTCCCACCCCCGTCTGTGTTTTTGCTCCGACCCTTTGTGGGCCCCCTAGCTCTCTTGCAGTGCTCCTAGTTATTAGTCTTTGACTCCACTACTACTGCTACTACTACCTCTACCGCTACCTCTCTACTTCCTTTTCTACTGCCTTCCTTGTCCCGTCCGTCTGCTGGCCTATATATACTGCCTCCTTTCCTTTCTATTAGTGTGACTTTGTAAATGGTCCAAGTCGGACCGAAACGTCGTCGTTAGCCCCTCCCTCCTATGTGTGGGTTATTTGTGCATTGGAAGTGCTTAGCCCCTAAGCCAGGCTCCAAGCCAATCTTCTACGACACTACACACGAAGCCACACCACACCTACACCATAAAATATTCAATAGTGGGATAAATCACATATACAAAGAAGTATAATGCAAGAATTGCAACACTGTAACGCAAAAAACCAGCTACTTGACAATAAAACACAGAAAAAAATATCATGAATGTCAACAATATAAGAGAAAAAAAATACTGAAGACCCTCAACACTAAAATACAAATGCAGTATAATGCGATCCTTTACTGTTAAAAAGTATCTCGGTATATTGCATCTGTGTCCATTATTCCATGGTGTCGGTATTTTATATCATTTATCTCACTAAAATACGATAAAATAAAATAATCTTAAAAAAATCATCAGTAAAACACGAGAGAAAAGAAAAATCTTACAAGAATTTTCAGAGTAACGCACAGAAAACAGAAATGCACAACCAGAACACCAATACTTTACCGGCAATAACATGCACATTGACGCTCTTGGGTGTAGAATTGGCAGGAGCACAGGTGTAGCGTCCAGTGTGGCGGGTCTCAGCGAACTGCACCAGTAGACGGGAAGTGGTCACTACGCCCTTCTCCGTGGACACCACCACCCCTCCTCGGGTCCTGTCGTAGCTCACCAGCTGGTGAAAACAAAGGGAGCTCTGCTAGATGACAGTGGCTGTCAGGGTCATTATTTGGTATTTTTAGGAGTTTTATTTTTATTTTGTGGTGTTACTGGGGCTTTATCAACACTGTGTTGTATTGCTGGGGCTTCAAGGATATTGTGTAGTATTACTGGGGTATTAGGTAGATTGTATTATATTACTGGGGCTTGAGGTACATTGTATTGTAGTAATGGGGCTGGAGGTACATTGTATTGCATTACTGCAACTTGAGGTACATTGTATTATATTACTGGGGCTTCAGGGACATTGTTATATTACTGAGCAGAATATTGCACGTAGAGTCATGTCTTCACAATTTTTCCGCAATTTCTTTTATTTCCTCGTATAGTAGCACTTCCTTCTGTTTTAATTATGTTCATTCATCTGTCTCAGCAAAGACAAAATTTTTTTGGTAACCTTTCGATTGAAGGTTTTTCTCAATTTATATATTTTTATTATCTTACATGTAATGATCATGTATCCTTTTTCCTCTTCCTATCAGCTCTTGTGAGCATCTTAAGTGTTGTAGAGAAAGACACTTTAGTACACTTCAGGACAATTGTTAGAGAGAACGTTTCGCCTGGAGGTTACCTGGAGGTTACTTGGAGGTTATTCCGGGGATCAACGCTCCCGCGGCCCGGTCCATGACCAGGCCTCCCGATGGATCAGGGCCTGATCAACTAGGCTGTTACTGCTGGCCGCACGCAGTCCAACGTACGAGCCACAGCCCGGCTGATCCGGCACTGACTTTAGGTATCTGTCCAGCTCTCTCTTGAAGGCAGCCAGGGGTTTATTGGCAATTCCCCTAATGCTTGATGGGAGGCTGTTGAACAGTCTTGGGCCCCGGACACTTATGGTGTTTTCTCTTAGACGCTAGTAGTTTCTACGGTCTCTAGTGTTTTCAGCTTGAATACCATTATGTAGCCCACCTTCGGCTACCTTGTAAATAATTCAGTTGTTTCTTAATACATGGCACCATAACCACTGCTTATGTCAATAGTAGCGTAACATATGTTGCAATTTTTTTTTTTATCTTTTTTTAGCATTTCTCCATCCATACATGCTAAAGCTTGTTTATAAACTGCCAGTGTAGCATACAAGTTCCTTACAATTTCATTTATATAACTATCCATTATCTTCTAGATACTTCTCTCAGGCTTTTTTAATAGTTTATGCGATCTGTAGTCTTCCTGTGGCTGAATTTTGCTTTCTCTCATTTTGGTTATATGTCAAATAGGAATGTTAAATTACATCATCCTTTTTCATTTCATTTTTCTGTTCCTTCTGGTATGTCATTTATTTAATTTGATAACAATACTGAGGCATGCACACACATACTTATGGTACCCCATTCATGATAAATCCCTATGACCTTTTTCTCCTCTATCACTGTTTGCCTTTTTCTCTGAAATAGAAAGTCTCTCATCCCTTGCAATATTTTTCCATTTATTCTCCAGTGTGTCGAAGTTTTCGAATTAGTCTTTTATAGCAAACTATGAAAAGCTTTCCTAAATTTAGGTTAAATATCCTCCCCATAATTTTTTTCTTTATTTTTTTTTATTGTGGCTTATAATATCGGACAAGTTTTTGATATATAAAAATCTGCAGATCAAAATCCGAATGGTTGGCTCGTTAGTAGGATTTTGCTCTACATTAAGGTTGGAGAGTTGAAGGAGGAGGTCTTGCTTCTCCAGGAGGAGATTAGGAGGCTGAAGGTCCACCTTAATGGGTTTGGGAGAGAGTGTGAGGTGGCTGGAGTTGTGGGGAATGAGGCTTCTAGCAGTGAGGTGCAGTCTCTCGCTGTGAGGAGGCTGTAGGTGGGGAGGTAGCAACGGCTACCAGCAGTGAGGTGCAGTCCAGCACCTGCTACAAGTGGCGAGTGGTAACCAGTAATGGGAGGAGAATTAGAATAAGGAAAGCTAAGAGTGAAGATCTGAAGGTAGGAAATCGCTTCTCTGTTCTTCAGGATGAATGTACTTCAGCGGCCAGTGAAAGTAAGGGTACTACTGACCCTGCTAACAGAGGTAAGCGCATTCTTGTGGTTGGTGACTCTCAGGTAAGATATATTGACCGTGCTTTTTGTAATAGGAATAAGAAGATGAGAGATAGTGTGTGCTTCCCTGGAGCTGGTGTTGGGGACATAGTTAACAGGCTGGATAATATCATGTCAGGTAATGGGAACAAGCCCATTATCTGTCTCAGTGCTGGTGGAAATGACATTGGGAAGGGTAGGAGAGAGGAGCTGCTAGATAAGTACAGGTCAGCTGTAGATTTCATTAAGTCTAAGGGAGGGGTCCCAATCATATGTAGCATATTGCCTAGAAGGGGAGTAGGAAATGAATGGTTGTCTAGGGCAATTGGTGTAAATTGCTGGCTAGACAGACACTGCAAGGAACTTGCAATCCCATTCATTGACAACTGGAACAACTTTTATGGCAAACATGATATGTATGCATGGGATGGGGTACATCTCTCTGGGGCTGGGGTGGTAGCACTTGCAAACTCAATTGAGAAGGCCATTGGTGAAATTCCTATGATTTTAAACTGATAGAAGATAGAGGTATGGGTGTGTGTGGGAAACAAGCAGGTTGCAATACTAGGGTTGGAAACAGTAAGTGAATAAAAGGCATTCAGCATGAAGTTATAAATAAAGGCAATAGATCAGGTCAGCAAACAAAGGGGGACAGCAGAGGACAGCAAGGGATTAGCTCCCTTAAGGTTTACTATACTAATAGCAGGAGTGTAAAAAATAAGATAGATGAGCTAAGATTAATTGCAAGTGCAGGGAACATAGATATTATTGCTATAACAGAGACCTGGCTCAATTTGAAAGATAGAGAGATGCCCTCTGAATGTCACATACAAGGCTATAAATTATTCCACACTGACAGGGTCAACAGGAAGGGTGGTGGAGTAGCGATGTATGTCAGAGACAATTTAAATTGTTGTGTTAGACAAGATATAAAATTAGCGTCGGCCACTGAATCGGTTTGGTTACAGCTTCTCGAGGGCCGAGAAAAACTAATTTTGGGTGTGATTTACAGGGCCCCAAATCTTGATAGGGAGTGCAGTAAACTTCTATGGGCCCAAATTCGTAAGGCATCTACATACGAAAATGTTGTGCTAATGGGAGATTTCAACTATAGACAGATTAACTGGAGGAATTTGACAGGAAATTTAGAGTCAGGTGACTTTCTTGATACAATCCAGGATTGTTTTTTAAAACGGTTTGTGACAGAGCCAACTAGGGGAAATAACCTCCTTGACCTGGTTCTTGCCAGTAGGGAAACACTAATTAATAATCTTGAGGTTAATGATGAGCTTGGGGAAAGTGATAACAAATCACTCAGTTTTAATATATCATGGAATTCCCCTAATAATGGCAATCAAGTCTCCATCCCTGACTTTCGCTTGGCTGATTTCATAGGACTGAAAAATTACTTAGGTGGGCTGAACTGGAATGACCTGACTAAGGGTCAGGTAGGTGGTGATGGTTGCCGATATGACGCTTTCCAGGGCATAGTTCTAGCTGCTCAGTCAAATTATGTTCCAAATAGGGAAATCAGATCAAACAAAAATGGTCCTAAATGGATGAACAATAGATTAAAATATCTGATTGGTCAAAAGAGAGGAATATATAGGCAAATCAAAAGAGGAGAGGGGCAATTAAGAAATCAATATATTCAGTTAAAGAGAGAAATAAAAAAGGGAATTAGAAAAGCAAAAAGAGATTATGAGGTTAAAGTTGCAAGAGAATCGAAGACTAACCCAAAAGGATTCTTTCAGGTATACAGAAGTAAGATCAGGGCCAAGATAGGCCCACTCAAAAGTTCCTCGGGTCAGCTCACCGACAGTGATAAGGAAATGTGTAGAATTTTTAACACATACTTCCTCTCAGTTTTTACACAAGAGGATACCAGCGATATTCCAGTAATGATAAATTATGTAGAACAGGACGATAATAAACTTTGCACGATTAGGGTCACAAGTGACATGGTCCTTAGGCAAATAGATAAATTAAAATCTAACAAATCCCCAGGCCCTGATGAACTGTATGCAAGGGTTCTAAAGGAATGTAAAGAGGAGCTTAGCAAACCTTTGGCTAATCTTTTCAACATATCACTACAAACTGGCATGGTGCCAGATAAGTGGAAAATAGCAAATGTGATACCTATTTTCAAAGCAGGTGACAGGTCCTTAGCTTCGAACTATAGACCAATAAGCCTAACCTCCATAGTGGGAAAATTTATGGAGTCAATAATTGCCGAGGCAGTTCGTAGCCACCTTGAAAAGCATAAATTAATCAACGAATCTCAGCATGGTTTTACAAAGGGGCGTTCCTGCCTTACGAATTTATTAACTTTGTTTACTAAGGTATTTGAGGAGGTAGATCATGGTAATGAATATGATAGTGTATATGGACTTCAGTAAGGCTTTCGATAGTTCCACATCAGAGACTATTGAGGAAAATTAAGGCACATGGAATAGGAGGAGAAATTTTTTCCTGGATAGAGGCATGGTTGACAAATAGGCAGCAGAGAGTTTGCATAAATGGGGAGAAATCAGAGTGGGGAAGCGTCACGAGCGGTGTTCCACAGGGGTCAGTGTTGGGCCCCCTGCTGTTCACAATCTACATAAACGACATAGATGAGGGCATAAAGAGCGACATCAGCAAGTTTGCCGATGACACCAAAATAGGCCGTCGAATTCATTCTGACGAGGACATTAGAGCACTCCAGGAAGATTTGAATAGACTGATACAGTGGTCGGAGAAGTGGCAGATGCAGTTTAATATAGACAGATGCAAAGTTCTAAATGTTGGACAGGACAATAACCATGCCACAAATAAAGTAAATAATGTAGATCTTAGTATTACGGATTGCGAAAAAGATTTAGGAGTTCTGGTTAGCAGTAATCTGAAACCAAGACAACAGTGCATAGGTGTTCGCAATAAAGCAAATAGAATCCTTGGCTTCATATCAAGAAGCATAAATAATAGGAGTCCTCAGGTTGTTCTTCAACTCTATACATCCTTGGTTAGGCCTCATTTAGATTATGCTGCACAGTTTTGGTCACCGTATTACAGAATGGATATAAATGCTCTGGAAAATGTACAAAGGAGGATGACAAAGTTGATCCCATGTATCAGAAACCTTCCCTATGAGGATAGACTAAGGGCCCTGAATCTGCACTCTCTAGAAAGACGTAGAATTAGGGGGGATATGATTGAGGTGTATAAATGGAAGACAGGAATAAATAAAGGGGATGTAAATAGTGTGCTGAAAATATCTAGCCTAGACAGGACTCTCAGCAATGGTTTTAAGTTGGAAAAATTCAGATTCAGGAAGGATATAGGAAAGTACTGGTTTGGTAATAGAGTTGTGGATGAGTGGAACAAACTCCCAAGTACAGTTATAGAGGCCAGAACGTTGTGTAGCTTTAAAAATAGGTTGGATAAATATATGAGTGGATGTGGGTGGGTGTGAGTTGGACCTGATACCTTGTGCTACCAGGTCGGTTGCCGTGTTCCTCCCTTAAGTCAATGTGACCTGACCTGACTAGGTTGGGTGCATTGGCTTAAGCCGGTAGGAGACTTGGACCTGCCTCGCATGGGCCAGTAGGCTTGCTGCAGTGTTCCTTCGTTCTTATGTTCTTATGAGTGGGTGTGGGTGGGTGAGCGTTGGACCTACCTAGCGTAGCGCAGTAGACCACCTGCAGTGCGCCTCTTTATGTTCTTATGTTTTCTGTTTACATTTCTTTAATGACTTTTTCAGATATATGTACAACTGCTCCTTAAAATGCCTTGCCACCATTGAGGGAATGTTGATCCAAGAAAGTGGACTTACCCTGCCCTTCCTTGTATTGAATCTGATTGCCTCCCCAGGGGCTGCTTAACCCTATGGATTTACAACTTCCCACTTATTAAAAATAAAAATAATGTACAATCAGGGTAACTAATGCCTTTATATTAGTGTGATGGTGTGATTCACAGATCCATAATTTTTCTGGGTATATTTTACTTAACCCATTAAAGCCTAGTAAGGTATTTTCTTCTATGTGCGGGTTATTTGCGTATTGTTCCAGTCACGGTATTGTGCCATTTTGTTCTTTTAGTGAATCAGAGCTGAGTATTTTGCTTCAACTCCAGGGGTTATTTAAAGTACTTTATGTAATAATAACTTTGATTTCAGCTCATTTATGTAAGCGAGTATTATTATTATTATAATCATGGGGAACGTTAAACCCTTAGGAACTGTAAGCATGTAGACAGGGTAAAGCATATAACAAACTACCTCTCCGATAGTTCGCAAATCTCGGCGAGTGTTAACTTGTCGCCTGGTATTCCCTTGTTTTTCACTGGTTCCCTTTGCTCTCGCATCGTAATTTCATTGCCTAAATTTCATCACTTTCTGCTGAGCGGCGATGACGACAGGTGTGTAGTAGACCTCTCAATACCGTTACTACAGTGATTAACAGAGGTGTGACTAACACCTTCATACTCTCATTCGTCTCTCGACCTCCGGGGAGAGAGGACGCACGCCTAGTAGCTACACCTGCCCTCTGGTGGTGACCTTTTGCAACTGGAAGACAAGATGGCGGTTCGAGTGGGTCAAAGGATCAACACTGTTTGTATTCAGCTGGTACGTGGCACGCTGAGTGGCGAAACAATGAATAC
Organism: Cherax quadricarinatus; assembly: GCF_038502225.1. Lineage (NCBI taxonomy): Eukaryota > Metazoa > Arthropoda > Malacostraca > Decapoda > Parastacidae > Cherax > Cherax quadricarinatus. The sequence goes on along the minus strand of NC_091352.1, from coordinate 21,435,262 downwards.
CTTGCTACCTGCCATCATCAGAGACGTCTATGGTGTCCCCAACGATG